>NW_010519272.1:0-5183 GCF_000687285.1 Phaethon lepturus | reverse complement strand
TTCTGTGATTCTGTGATTCTGTGATTCCTTAGCAAATATTGGGTGATAAGTGATTCTGTGATTCTGTGATTCCGTGATTCCTTAGCAAATATTGGGTGATACATTCACACTGTCAGATAACATCACCCAAAATTTACTTTCAAATCTACTGTCTTGATCATTCACTTTGACTAAATTTATTAATTGTATCTTATGTTTTCTTTTGGAGTGAACTATCTTTTCATCCAACATAAAACCTCTCATGGAGGATACTGCAGCTTAAGGTCCCTTCCCAATAAACAGGATGAGTAAGACTCCAGTGTATGTGTCTCCAGTCCTCACACTGCATCCTCCAACACAAACAGTCCTCCAAGGCATGTCATATATATTGATGGTCCATGCCATCAAACACCCCTGGTCTACAGAGTTTTGGACAACTGTTATTTGGACAACTCTTTTGGACAATTGAAACAAAATAACACACAGAAATGAATAATTATATGGGTATGGGTAACGATATCTTAGAGGCACAGGGCACCAGTGCCAAGTGCTGTGTAGCGTGACAACTAGAAAGAGCCAGCACTGAATGATGTGGATACAAGCTTTCTGCACCATTTGGCTGTGGGCCCATATGCACTCCCTGAATGACTCTAATAGATATATTTAACAACATAAATGCAGCCTGAAGCGTCTTTGCCTTGGCTATGCAGTTTATAAAGTCTTCCCACTTGACTCCTCTGTGTCCAGTACTCTAGGCCTAAGAGAGATTTTACCTTTCTGTTCCTCCTAAAATATTCAGAGTAAACATTTTTAAAGTTGAAATATCCAAACAATATGTCTCAATCCATGTTTAACACACACAAATAACCCACTTGATTTTTCACTAAGCAGGCCCCCCAGTACTGTAGAATATACCAATATCCATAAATGGTGAAAGAATCCTGGAATCCCCAGCAACCCTCCAAAAATAAAGAAATTACTGTTATTATCACAATGTGTAATGGGAATGCTATTTGAGATACATCATACTTTTTATACACTGCAAGAAGCATCCTCTGGTGCTCAAATCCCATCATTTCCCTTGGAAAAAGGTCATGGAATCAAACCCACAAACCTTATGTTTGAATAACATTACGGACCTGGCTGCAACCCATGACAGTAATGAAAATGTTTAATTAAGGTTTCCAGTTTACCCCTAATTCACTCCACATTGCTTAACTATTACAGCATATATCTCACATTGTACTTACAGTGAGATCTCTCAGGGACTGAAGAGTCCCTCTACAACCAGGCAGTCTGGGTGAATTGGAAAGGATTTTATCTTAGCTCTTGAACTTATTATTTCTGTGGGTTTCTGAGTGATCTTTAATGTTATTTGAATACTGCAATCTTGGTAGTAGAATCTGTTTTTTACAATAACATTCAAATAATTCAAGGGCAGCCTAATTACAGCAACTTTATTAGCAACATTTTTGAAGACTACTGCTTTATTTTTTTTTCCTTCTATCACTGTAACATTCAAAGATAAAGCACTAAACAAAGGTCTTAGGAAGCAGGGCTTTCTCACAAGGTTTCTAGGTGACTTTGGGCAACCACCTAGGTCCAGATTTAAACCAACTAGCTTTGATTCTAGGCTTCCTATATTGTCAAAGCATGAGAAAGACGGAGAAAGAAAAAAAGAGGGAGCAGAGACTTTCAGAGAGAAATTCATCCCACATTAATTGGGATTGCCTAGGTGACTAACTTTCTTCTTTGAAAGCTGAGGGATCCTTGGCCAGCTATTCTCCTGCTTGGGGAGAATTAGTCAAGTAAGTAATGTTTGGCTTTGTAAAGCTCCTTCAGTGCTATGCTTTTATTGACAATTATATTTATTTTTACAGGGGTAGTGTTTTTCTTTTCCTATGTCTTGCAACATGATTAAGACAGAGGCAGAAGATTAACCTTTCTACATCCAGATCGTTAAAACCCGAAGCACATCCAGCCAAGCTGCAGACCCATACCTAGACTCTGCTCCGGGAAAAACCACTAAACCTGTGAAGATTCCCAAAAACAGGCACATCTTTGTACATGGAGGACACATTTTGCTAGGAGACGGTTGTGAACACAACATAGTAAACTATTATTATAATCAAGTTTATCATATCTTGGTTCTGGCAACTTCCTCATTGAGTGGCTTTGCCTAGCACAGTCCTACTGAGTCTAGAAATTAATTTCAATTTTGAAGGGATCTCTAAGCAATGTCTATGGCAAATGACAACCACATAGCATATAGATAGCCAGGTATGATTTAAACTGACTAGGATGAGTATCAACAACCCAGAGCTTTAATGTGGATTTGTTTTCTCAGGCAGATAAACTAGCCCACCCCTAGGCCATTGCCAGGCTGCTTCTAACATCCAAAGGGGAGTGCTGATTGGCATGGGCCAAAACTGGACCATCTTTTGTGCTAGCAATTAAACTTTCGGCAAGACCACACCACAGTTTAAGTCCATTCGCCTGTTTTAACGCTACAGCTGTAGCCATACAAACAAGTCTGAATGTAGCTTGATGTTCATAATCCTGATGAATGCCTGCAAGTTAGCACAGACACTAAAAAATCCAGAGGGTCATACTTTATTAAGACCTCATGTTATTTCATGAGGGAGTGTTATTTCATGGTAATTGGGGCTCACATTTTTACAAGACATAAGACAAAAAGAAGTCAGTTTGCCAAGAATGGATGTGTTCATTACCACTCCATATATGTATCACAGATGTCTCACAAGACAAAAAGCTAAGACTGTTCTGCAGGAGCGCAGATAATTTATGTTCCCCTTCCACAGCTAACTGTCCTTCCATGATTACAAAATATTTCCTTCTCTTTCCTCCTTCAAAAGAAAAAAAAAAAAGCACTGGTTGGGATGCTTGGTGGGATGATGGAATGTCTGTTACACTCAAACAGGGGACTGTGTTGGCTAAACATTGATGTGTGGAGTGTAACTTTTATGTAAGTTGTCATCTTTAAATGTCTAACAGCTGCTCCTCACACAGGATACCCTGTTTCCCTGCAGAGTGAGCACACAACAAAGCTTGTGGTGCTGAATATTTTGCGTTCTGGGATTTAGAACATCTATTCTCTTAGGGCAGGATATAATACAAAAAATTAACCCATGGATCATTAGGAAGTGTTTAGCGAAGGTGGGAAGGCAGGCAGTGTTTTTGTACTCAACTGAGCCCCTGTTACATGGAGGCTAACAGGTATTTTCATCCTGAGGTGAAATGCAGACTCGAGGTTCAAAAGGAGAATCTGTGTTGCCAGCTTGCACTTCTGAGACAAAACTATGGGGGTTTACTAGGGCTAAAGCAGCTAATGTCTTCCAAAATAAAGGACACTGAAATATAGCAAAAGTACAAGCCCAGTCATGGGATGAGAAGTCCATCATATACTGAAACCATGAAAGAATCTAATCAGCCTTATATTTTAACAGTTTTTCTCATGATGGGACGTGTTAAGGGCAAACCTTAAGTGTCCTCTTTTTATTTTTGGTTCTGTGTCATTGTTTACAGGGAATAGGATGGAGAGGTTCTATAATTCTGTTGTTCTTGCGTTTGAATTTATTTGGGCAAGTTACTCATCTGTGACTAATTATATCTGTTATAATGCCACGGACATGTTGTTCTTGAAGAGCTTTTCTTCATTTTTTTTTACTGTGTGCTGAATGTGAATTTCCCCTATAAAATCCTAGCTATGATCTCAAGACTCTTCTTTTTAAGTATTTATTAATCACAATAATTTTCTCAGGAACCAGGAATAAAATTACTCTCAACTAAATATCACATATACCCAGAAAATAAAAAAAAACATTTGAGTCCAATCTGCATTGTTGTCCATGCTCCAAGTGCTGCTCTTCGATAACACAGTATCTCACGCACAGCATGGAGGACGAGCATGTTACACTAAACAGATTCTTCCTCTGAAAGTTCTTCACCAGTAATCCCAGTTCTACCACCGATTCAAAAACCACTGGACCACGCCAGCATTAATACTGCTTTGCACTCAGAATCTGGGACTGTTTGCATTTGCCTTCCACATTTTTACACAAACAGGTTCACCTTTTCAACCAAACCATGAGGGTTAGAAATGTACTTTTATTTAAAAAGAAGAGACAAATCCTTGCAAAATCACATGACCCCAAAAGACAGCTTTTGAAGAAAACAAAAATCATGGGTCTTTTAATGATATCATTCTCCTTCCAGTTTTATTCTTATCAATTGCCAGTCAGTCTATTCCTACATCTCTTGTTAAATAATAAAAACAGGATGGAGAGCAAGAGAAGCAGAGTTCATCGGTTTGACCACAAAAATGTTAAGATGTCCGAGCTAAACTAATCATAGGCACATTCCAGAGTCAGGGAAGAAAACAGGGATGGGGGATTGAGACAATTTATTTTAAACACCTATCTTAGTATGAGAACAATTTCCCTCTGGGATTGACCAAAGAGGGAGTCTAGTTCACTATTTGGAATACATGAGTAAAAGATGCATAACCTAATTATTTTAGATGACCTTAATTCTACCCCATATGCCTTCAACAAAGCCCCTGAAAGTCATGGCATGTCTTGCAGTATAAAAGGTTTCTGGGAAAATACCAACCTTTGCAAAAGGTCAGAGCAGAAGCCATACATAAAAGAGTGCTTCAAAATAGCATTGAAGTCGGGCATAAACAACATGTGTCCTCTGTGCAAGGATGAATTCTGCTGTCCCATTGATGTCCTGCTCCTGATCTTTGGGTGTTGCAGCCCTCTGGGATCTGATGATGGGGCTAAAATATTTCACATATGAAATATTACAGAATCGCAGAATCACAGAATCACTGAGGTTGGAAAGGACCTTCAAGATCAGCAAGTCCAACCATTAATCCAGCGCCACCATGTTGCCTAAACCATGTCCTGAAGCGCCACATCCACACGTTTTTTGAACACTTCCAGAGATGGTGACTCCACCACCTCCCTGGGCAGCCTGTTCCAATGCCTGACCACTCTCTCTGTGAAGAAATTTTTCCTAATATCCAATCTAAACGTTCCCTGGCGCAATTTGAGGCCATTTCCTCTCATCCTATCGCTGGTTACTTGGGAGAAGAGACCAACGCCCACCTCACCACAACTCCCTTTCAGGTAGTTGTAGAGAGCATTAGAGTTGTAAGGTCTCCCCTCAGCCTCCTCTTC
>NW_010519271.1:0-17861 GCF_000687285.1 Phaethon lepturus | reverse complement strand
GGATAAGGCCTTCCACGGATTTTAACTACGTTGCTGCTTGTTGCCCGCTCAGAGAGGGCGAACAAGCACTCCCTAGATGCTTGTCTATGTCACCTCTTTGTTCTTCGCCGTCTCTGCACGGCAGCCGGCCAGTCTGCGCCCCAGACTCCAGCCACGGCCAACATCTGCCTTTGCCGTTTCCCAGCTGCCGGGATTCCCCTGGCTGTTCACCCAGCCTCCAGGAGCGGGCAGAGCCAGTCGAGGGCTGCTGTCAGGTTGCGAGAGGGACGCAGCACCTCAGCCCAGGGCTGCGGCTCCAGGTTCGAGGCTCGCAGGCCGCAGCGCAGAGCTTGCCAGCCCCACGGCCCGGCAGCCTTACGCAGCAGGGAGACGGAGGCGCAGAAGGTGTTTTGCCAGTGCCAGGCTGAATGAGATGGCGTGTGAGAAGTCCTCCGTGCCCTAGTGCTGCTTCTGTTCTCTGGCAGATATGGGAAGAGTCCACCACACAGGGTCTTGGGGGATGCTCCTAGCTTGGGAAGGCTCGGATACGTTGGTACCAAGCTGAGGATTTGCAGAAGGTCTAGCGTACTCGGTCTGGCCTGTGCTCACGTGGCGATGGAAGCCAGCTGTCATTGCCGGCAGGGTAAGAGTGCCCCTCGAGTCTGGCAGTCCTCTGCCTGACACTGGAGCATGTCCTTCGCTCTTCAGAGCACGTGGTGGTCACTGCTGGCTCCTGTATTCAGCACAAAGATGGTCGCTACTGTTGCAATGTATAGGCACACGAGCACATGCGCGCGCTCTCAGTTCTGCTCCGAATTTAAACATTTTATTTTTTTTTCTTTCGATGGGTATTTTGCCAGACAGCTATAACCTCTTTCACTGTGGGTTTGAATGGGTTACGTGCGTACAGAATACAGCTTGGAGGGGTGCAGGCTACTGTGCTAATAACAATGTCTCCAACACATCTTTAATGTAGACATTAATGTCGCTTTATGTTAATCACATGCAAATTGATTATTAATGTCTTTATTGAATGTTGACAGCTGGGTGACAGTCTTTAGTAAATACGTTTTACTAATCAGTTAGCATTTAATTAATACTGAAATTCTGTCTAGGTTTAGTAAGAAAGACTGTTACATTAATTAGGCCCCTCAGTTGCTGCGTACGCTGCAGGATGTCCATGGTGCTGCCGACAGGGCTCAGCCGCGCCCGGCACCTCCGCAGGGCGCAGGCAGGCAGTTGGGCCCGGAGGGGGCTGGGGGCAGCAGCACCACCAGCGGGACAGACGGACACATGTCCAGAAGGGAGAAGTCACTCTTGGGAGGGCCCCACACATGCAGCACAGCGCTGCCCACGGGCAGGCAAGCTGCCAGGATGTCCATGGTGCTGCCGACAGGGCTCAGCCGCGCCCGGCACCTCCGCAGGGCGCAGGCAGGCAGTTGGGCCCGGAGGGGGCTGGGGGCAGCAGCACCACCAGCGGGACAGACGGACACATGTCCAGAAGGGAGAAGTCACTCTTGGGAGGGCCCCACACATGCAGCACGGCGCTGCCCACGGGCAGGCAAGCTGCCGGCTGGAGCAGAGCTGGTGGTGGCCAGGCAGGTCCGGCGTTCGTGCATGACACTGCGGTCATGGGAGAGCTGAGGCCGCTCCCACTCAGTGCAGTGTCACGGGCCCTGCGGCGCTGGCCAGGACAGCCACGAGAGCCTGGGACGCTCCTCCCCACCTGGCATGCACGGCGCTGCCCACGGGCAGGCAAGCTGCCGGCTGGAGCAGAGCTGGTGGTGGCCAGGCAGGTCCGGCGTTCGTGCATGACACTGCGGTCATGGGAGAGCTGAGGCCGCTCCCACTCAGTGCAGTGTCACGGGCCCTGCGGCGCTGGCCAGGACAGCCACGAGAGCCTGGGACGCTCCTCCCCACCTGGCATTTGGCCCGTTGGGTCCTTCAAGTGTGTCTGTGCCCACAGCAGTGCTGCTTGCGCTTGCAGGGGCAGTCACGGCATGGGGCAGGGCAGCGGGTCTGGGCGAGAAGCGCAGGCACAGACTCCTGGGCCATTCGGGGCCTGTGGGCTCTCGGGACCTCTGCCCTTCTTGTTTCTAGGAAGAGAGGCATAACCTACATGGGACCTATTGATAGGGGAGAAGAATACACTGGATCTCTGCTAGGAATCTGTCCTTTGTGTGTTCTGCCTTGTTGCCACACCTCTGCGCAGCGGGACATGCACAGCTTTCATCCAGTCGTGGCAAGATGTCTGCAGGGTCTGGTCCCCTGCTCGTTTCCTTGTTAGTGTTACGGAGAAGCTCTGGAGAGCCCCTTGCCCATGCAACAGGGCTGCTTCCAGCCACTCCTCAGCAGTAAAAGCAACACGCTGCTCTCACCTGCAGCGATCACTTCACGGCCTGTAGGACCCTTGGTCACAGCGAGACATTGCACAGCCCCTGGCCAGCCGCACAGAGGATTTCTTAATGCTGCATTTAAAACACCAAGCAGACCAATTCTTGAGCTATGTGGCCAGCATTTTCTCTTGCCTCCCTGTTGTGAGCAGCGCAGGAGCCATGCAGAGCTTTTGCCCCTGACCCACGTGTTTGCACCCACTGGCCGTGGCTCCTCTCGCCCGCCAGAAGAAGGTGAGCAGCATCCCTGGGACATCTATTGCAAAGGCATCGGGGTCAGTGGCCGGGGAGCCGCTGCACCGCAGGGCTGCCGCAGCACTATTAGCTCTAGCGGATCAATACTTTAGTCTTGTCATGCTAATTGCTCCTTGGTTGACATTCATGATCCTTTCCTGCTCCTGCCCTGTGTAAACTCTTTACATCTGGGATGCCAAGAAGTGAAAATGCCGAGCCCTCAAAGCCCACTCCTGCCCAGACAGGACAAGAGGGGCAGATGACCAAACTGCAGGGTACTGGAGATCCCCTTCCCCCTTGCTCCGTGGACAGCGGGCACAGGGGAAATGACTGCAGGGTAAGGGAGCACAGAGCCCCAACACGCAGCCGGATCAGGAGCCGGTTATTTACTTACTAGTTAGAATAACTTTGGTTTTGCTCAGTTGCTCTTTGCTTCCCTCACCCAGACTGTCTGACACCCCCTCTGTGAGCAGAAGGAGGCAGGTACCCCGGTGCAGCAGACTCCCTGCCTTCCCCGAGTCGGACATACCACTGCTGCTGCGGGCGTGCATGTCAGATCACCCCTACCATATTGGCTTCCTGTCCCCAGAACATCAGGTTTTTGCAGCTAATGTGTGTGGGGGGTGTCTCCTCCCAACAATCCCCACCCCCAGCAGCATCAGGCCTGTGCTGTTCGGGGTTTTGTTAAGCCGTTTAGTATTAATTGATTTTTTTTTCCATTTTTTCTTTCTTTCCCTGGGCGGGTCAATAGCTGGATGCTCAAGAGCGGAGGATCTATCAACTACAGACCAAGCAGAGGGAGAGGCAGGCAGAACTGGAGCAGAAATGCAGCCGGATCCAGCAGCTCAGCCAGTACCTGGGGGCCAGCCACCAGCTGCAGGAGGAAGCTCAGAAGCAGGTAGGAGAAGATGCCAGTCCACTCTAGCTTGGCAGCCCAGGCTGGGCAGGGAACTTTATTTAATGCATTTACAGCAGCAGTGATAATCTACAGTTCTCATTTACATGGCAGCATAAGGAAGGGCTGAAGATGCGAAAGTAGAGTCTGTCAAGTCCCAGTGAGGAGGGGAAGGTCCAGGGAACCGATGAGACAGGTACGGCTCTGCTGACTGTAAATAGGTCCTGGGATTGCACTTGATTTGCGGGTGTGACTGCTGTAATGCACAGGTGTCCTGGATGTTGCTGCTGCTGTTGACCTCCTTGGAGAGCAGGGAATAGGGTGGCCGGCAGAGATGATGCCCCCCAGGACAGCACTGTCCTAGCCAGTGGTAACAGTGGTGTGTAGCGAGCCAGGAGACGAGGCTTGTTGAGATCTGTTCAGCTATGCTGCTGTGGGTGAAATGCTCAGTTTGCTCTAGGACATGCAGACAGTCAGGGTGGGAGCACCCTCATCGCCCTGCGGAGCTGACAGGAGGCCTGCCGGGCAGCGCCGGTGCCAGTCCTCTCTGTGCCGAGTCCATTTGCCCCTGCCCTGCTACAGCTCCTCTCTTCCGCTCCCTGTGTTTCAGAAGCGGCCAGGAGCCAGACCGTTCGCTCAGACAGCGTATTCCCTCTGCACGTGAATCTGGCTTGGGAGGGTGTGCCGCTCCCCTGCCTCCTCAGCCATGGGGTCCTCTGCCTGGTACGCACTCAGGCACCTGTAGCTGTGAGCGGAGCTTGACCACAAGCCATCACTCAGATACATATGGCAGAGGTGAGGAGAGCTGATCCTGAATATCCTGAATATCTGTGCAGCTACTGCTGCTGCACGCTGCAGGATTACTTGCCTAACTTGCATCTGTCCTCCATAGTACCCGCTTCTAATCTCTTTCAGCACCCCATAAGCCAGAAAAATTATGTCTCTTTTAACAACTTGATAGTTAAAATATTCTCCGTGTTCTGGAAGACTAAAGCAGCTATTCTTGATATTGGAGTACCAGGAATGAGCTCAGCCCAGCTGGTTTGTCTGAGCAGCAGCTCAGAGGGCAGTGTTTTTTAAGCAGGAGGGGTGTCCCCTTATTTTTCAAAGTGGAAACGTTTTGTTTCACTTAATTTCATGGTGATGAATATGTTTGTATGAATACAAACATACATGAACAATATATATTACATCATATTTATTATGTTCATTGCATTTGAAGGAAAGCGACGAGACATTGTTCCGTTTACTGCCAAGTCATCTGTTGGGGGGTGTGGGGGTGCGGGCAGCTGTGGGGGGGTGAGGAGACAGAACCGTGTGTGGGCTGAACTGCCAGTTCTAACTGCCCTAGTGATGAAGGCTGGGTGTGCGAAGTTTGTGTGCCTTTGTGTGCACGAATGGTGGAGGAGAAGTGAATCTGCAAGTGTGTCAGTGCGTGCCTGCGTTTTGTTCTGTATGCGGGTGACCGTGTGCTGATCTGTGCACGGACAGCATGGCAGGGCGGGAATCACACTTGTGTATCTTACAGTTAGTTACTCTGTCTTACTCCCTTCCCACCGCATCCCTCCATCCATTGATGCCGAGTTCAGCTGAGCCTAGCTGCTTGGTTTTGGTGTGAAAGTGGCAGATAAAACAGCCACTGAACTTCCTCTTACAAAACTCCCAGTTAAAGCGCTGGACAGCAAGCCCTATTCTGGGTCAGAACAATGTTCTGCCTAGCTCTGTGCCTGGCAGCAGCTTATGCCCGTGCCTGGGAAAGGACTCTCTTCCCCTGGGAAAAAACAGGGGAGGCTTGTGATATTGTCCCAAGGTGCTCACCCACCTCCTGTGGCAAAGGGGCTTCCTCAGCCCAAGTGGGAATCTTTGTGTTTAACAGCCCTTGAAGAATTTTCATCCATAACTTGTTGAACTATTTTTGTAACTCAGATATTATCCAGCTTCTACAATGTCTTGCAGCAGCGAGTTCCACTGCTTAACCACGCGTGGGATGCAGAGCCACCTCCTTTTGTTTATTTGGGGCCTCTCCCCTGACAATTTATGTTGTTTTATTGGAAGACACCATGAACAGTCATTCCTTAGTCACCTTCCCTTGGAGGCTTCTGCGTGTATAGACCTCTCCTGTGTTTCCTTTCCATCATCCTTCTTCCAGACAGAAGGGCCCCAATCTTTTTTGGTTTTTTGAGTCAGACACGGTTGCTGATAAATCTCCTGGTTTGGGGGCTTCAGGCTCCCATGGCTGGCAGTCCCAAGATGCCTGCAGCAGGCTGCACATACCAGAAGCCCTCTGCAAGGAGCGTCAGGTGCAATTTAGCACTGGGAGCATGAGTTACGGTCCTGCCCTTTAAGGAAAGGCTAGCAGCACAGCCCTGCCTGTCAGCCAAGTCCCCCACCTGATCCTGAGCTCTCCTGGTGAATGAATCAGGATTTGGCATATCGTTGTTTAATATAGCCCCCATGCTAATGTCTTTTTGAAATGAAACTGAGAAAGCTGTTAACCTCAGTTAGCCCGCTGTCCTCACCATGACCTGGATAAATCATCATAGCAGTCGCTCCAAAGAACACCGCTCTCGCTGCTTTGGAAAAGGAGCTGGAAGGGAAGGACTGTGCTTCCAGCTCATGCCAGGAAGCCTTCTCTGTACCAGGGCTGTGCAGCGAAAGGCCTGGTATGTTCTCATGCCAGGGAGGCATGAGAGGACCATGGGGTTCCAATGGGGTTCTAAACCAGGGGAGGTTTAGATTGGATATTAGGAAAAATTTCTTCACCAAGAGGGTGGTCAAGCATTGGAACAGGCTGCCCAGGGAAGTGGTGGAGTCACCATCTCTGGAAGTGTTCAAAAAATGTGTGGATGTGGCACTACAGGACATGGTTTAGGGGACATTGTGGCGCTGGATTAGTGGTTGGACTTGATGATCTTGAAGGTCCTTTCCAACCTTACTGATTCTGTGATTTTGTATGCCAGGGACCCTGCTGGTGCTCCCGGCTGGGTGTCAGGCCCTGGAGACTTGCAAAGGCTGGAGAGTCCACTGGCACACTCCCTTCCTGGAAGCCGCGAGAGGAGTCACGGCATTACACTGCAGGTGGGAGAAAGGCAATGTGCTGTATCTGTGAAAGGAGAGGGTGGATTTCCACAGTGATCCCAGAGACTGCTCCTCAGCCACCGGGCATGTCTCACCATCCAGCCCCTGCTCATGACCATGTGGTCTTCCATGTTTGTTCCCTTCAGCTGGGGGCTGGACTTTCTCCAGGGCCATCTCCTTCACCACACCTGAAGGCAGCAAGAATTGAGCTGCCTGCCTTTGTGGTGGGAAAGGATATGAAGAGGACAATCTGATGGCTACCACGAGGAGACCTAGATCTACTGGAGCAGAAACAGAAGGGGCAAATGCTTTTCTGAGATCTTGTCTCCTCCTGTTGTAGCTAGGATGGATTTTCCTAGCACAGGAATGAATGTTGAATGCAGACTGCAGTACAAAGTTCCTCAGTCAAGGCATGAAAGTCCTCTTGTGAGTCTAGACCGAGGCTATGCCCACATAGAGGCTGGCATAACGGTGAGAGAAGTCACTTTAATGCCTAGCATCCACAGGTCAGCCGGTCTGACCCACATTCAGCATCCTGGGGCGGGTGGGACAATGACATGTTGTAGTGTGGCTGTAGTGTGCCTACCTCACACAGCCCTGAAGGTCAGTCACAGCGCAGCTTGGCATCAGTACGTTCAGACAGACTGCTGCACAGGGCTGCTGCCTTTTTTCTGTTGTGAGCTGATCTCTTCAGCAGATTGAGAAGCAGACCTCCAGCCTGAGAAGCCTCTCTCAGGAGACAGAAGGGCATGAGCAGGAGGAGCAGGTCAGGCTGCAAAACACAGCTGCCGCCCTTCAGGGTAGACTGTGGAAGAGAGACACAGTGATACACCATCTCCAGGCTGAGCGGCAAGACACCTGCTGGTAAGACGTTCAGGAGACCACCTATACCCATGGTGGGCTGGGAAATGTCAGCAGCCAAAGGTCTGCCGCATTCTCATGTGTGCAGCTGAAGCATCTGCTTTGGGCTGCCATGTGCTCTGGATAGAGCTGGTGCAGCAGGAGCATCGTGTGTTGCTCTGCAGGACAGCATCGTGCTCCTGCATATCGGAGCGGGAGCGTCACGGGCAGCTGTGAAGGGCAGAGGATCTGCTGCAGTGCTTGTCTAAGTCACTGTGGCCTGTCTTTAGCAGAGCCAACATCCGCTGCTAGAGAGAAAGGTGCAGGAAATTTACAGCAGGTTGGTTGGAGCAGGTTGCTCTGCAAGGCTGCCTTAGAGACTGGCTGATGCTCCGGACAGGGTGTTCCCCTCTGTAAAGCTCTTTTGACTCTGGGAGCTGTTAACGTTACAAAAGCCTCATTATCTGTGCCTTTATCTGTTCTCACGGGGCACTCATAGCTGCTGTCTCCTTGTATGGCAGTGAGTTCCACCAGACAGGTTTTCTTTTGTTGTTTCTGATCTGGCTGGTTTGTGCTTGTTTTTTTCTTTTTTTTTCCTGCGTGACTGAGGAAAATCACACCACCAGCTGCATCTAAGAAAGTCCTGGAAAGAGGAACAAAGCCATTTGTTCTCCATGTCCGTGAAAGCATGCACAAGAACTAATGGGTGTAGCCTGCATCAAGAAAGCTTCAGGTTAGGAACAGTTTTCTAATGGGGAGGAGAACAAAGCACATGAGCAGACTGCCAGGGGCACAAGGATTCTGCATCACAGGACATCTTTAAGGACAGATAAAAGACAAGGCACTTGTAGGTTCCCCTGTCTTATAACTGGTAGATGGGCTATCAAGCTCCTCAGGTTCATGCCAGCCTTGCTCATCTCCTAAACTTATCCTTGCTCATGCCTTGAAACCCAACCCTGCCTTCCTCAGAACCCCACCATAGTCTCCTTCAGTGTTCATGTGATACCAACATATCATTTCCCAGGCTGATTCTCCTTTCTAGCAAAGTGACCGCACTTGAGTGTGTGCTCACATCCTACTGCGGTTTACCTGATCTCCACAAGACTTAGTCCCAGCTTTGTGCTTCACGTGGTGTCATGCCTCCAGCGGTGCTGGCCGCATTCCCCTGCTGGGTAGCAGCATTGGTTTGCAGGAGCATTCTTCCACCTCACTGTTACGCTTCTGCAGGCTTGTTCACAGGAGAGACTTGCTGGGGAGTTCACACTAATGTTTTCCCATGTAAATTCATCTTTATGTGTCTTCCTTGTCAGTGATGTTCCTTCAGATCTCTTCTCAGGGAACACGTTTCTGTCATTCTGAGTGCTGTGGGCTGGAGGTCTCCATACACATAAAGACTCTCCCCTTCCAGCCCTCTGGAAGCACAAGTAAGTGGACCTGCCTGAGCTCTCACATTGGAGCCTTAGTGCTCACCTGAATGGCTGATGACCTGGTGCTCCTTCACGTGTCCCAGAGGAGCCCACTGTCCGGCATGCTCCTGGGTAAAGATGTGCTCAGCAGGGTGAGCTGAGGCCTCAGTGCAGCTGGCTGAGAACTGCTGCAGGGGCTCTGGCTGAAGTAGACAAGGATCGAGCAACAGTGCAGCAGTGAGGGATAGAACTGCACAGCTGACAGCCTCTGAGCTGCTCCCTTTAGTAATACATCCAGCAATCTGCACTGCTTCAGCTGGAACTGGTAGTTGTCTTTTTTGCTGAGCTGTACGCAGGAACCAGCATGTGGAAAGCAAGCTAGATTTTGCCCCTTTTACTACCTACTTATCTGGTCACAGGTTACCTGGTAGCCAGAACATGTGCTTTAACATATGCTGAAAAGAGCAAGCAGAGCCTGGAGGATGTCAGTGGGTGATGAAGGCTCTGATACCACCATCTGTATGACATGTGCTGCTGTGCCTTAGGCTTTGGCTGGAGAACTGCAGTTCCACCCTTGGTGGTAAACGTAAGAGTAGATGAGGCATAGATGGGAGTGTAGATTTGCTATCAGAACTTTTGGATTCAATTTCCATTCTCAGTAGAATAGCTGAGTGCAGTTTCTTACATGTGCTGCTTTGCAGAATTGTGCAGACCATGGCTCTCAGTCAGAGACCACCTGGAGAGTAAGGTCGGCTTGATGCCATGTAGTCTTGCTGCTCAGTGGCTGGCCCAGGCAACGTGGAGGTCAGGGTCTGGCTGATGGAGAGGTCTCGCCTCTGCCCCTTGATAGCTGTAGGACCGTACTGCCCTTTGCCTACCTCCTACTGCTCGAACGCAGTCCCACAACCTCAGTAGCTGGAGAGGCAGAGTTGCCTGGATATCAGTGGTTGATCTATCTGCTTTCTACTCAGAAACCAACGGGGGTGCAGTTCCTAGCAAGATGTGTGTTGCTGACCCACAGAGCCTCACGGCCATCTGCCAAATAACAGCCATGTTAGTACTAAGCAGCACCCCCTTGGATTTTGGGTCCTCCGTGGGAGGGTGGATGTGCACAGGCATATGCCATATACCATATACCAGGATACAGAGCAGCTCACGCAGACATCCCAGCACCGTCAGCAGCTTAGACATACGCACAGCCACGTGTGTTCCCACAACAGCCAGTGGGAACTGCGAGTGAAGGTGAACCATGTTATTTGTGTAGACACCGGCGAGGAACCCCACCGGGTACCTGGGTCTGGGAGCCGGTTCTACAATACAGACATTAAAGAGGGAATAAAGAAAATAATAGAGCATTGACTAAAATGGTCTGCAAGGCTGATTTCCCTCCATGCAGCCTCTGAAGGAGCAGTCTTTGGGGCTGTGGAGAAATAGGCAGCCTCCAGGCTGTGAGGCTAATGCAGAGCCATGGCTGTTTGTATAGCTGCAGAGCCTTTAAGAGAGACTTGGGAAAACTAGCTTGGATTCCAATGAATATTTACAATTACACTGCTCCAAAGCTCAATCCAATCACAGCACTGCAGTATGCAGGCTTTGTGCATCAGAAGAAAATGAGAGGAAAGCAAGAAAGATGGAGTTGCCTTTGGAGACACTTATAAACACAGATCTCTCTGCTTGTGGCAGAACTAAAATGCTTTATTTCTGATAGGAGCAATTTATTCTTCAGGCATTTTGCTTGATATTAGAAAGTGCCTGACTGTTTTCTGAAGTCAGAATCTTCAGTAGATGGTCTTTAATTCAGAATGAAAGAAAGGAATGGAAAGTCTCTTATTTTATAATTTTGATATTGTACTAACAAACACCAGAAATAGGGGAGTATTTCCAGACTAGAGCGGGGCCCCTTTCACTCACTGAGTTCTCGGTTGCCATGTAGGAGAGAGCTAGGCAGAGCTACCCTTGTTCAAACCATGCTTATAATATGATATTTGGCTGATTACCATGCTCTGCCATTAAAACAGGATGATCTAACAGAGAAAGGGAAATGCTGGCTGAACAGTCATCGCAGCTCAGTATTGACCTCTTCTTTTTTGCAGTGGAAGGTATGCAAAAATAATGGTGATGGGGAATCACTGCATGGTAAGAAGATGGAGGATTTGTGACTGCTAGATCGCTGCAGAGAGCTGCGTGCAGCAGAATAGGAAGTGTGTGACAAAGCAGAGGCACAGCTTGAAGTGACAACAGGGGCAGCACCAAGCAGCTCGCCCCCAGGAGCTGCTCTGGTGGCCTGCCCATATTGCCCACGGATCAACTCTTCTACACAGTGCCAAGGCAAATTATCTTGGATTCTCTGACTTGTATTGCTTGTGTTGGTAGGTGGGAGGGCTGTAAGAAAGGGCTTGGCTAAAGGGCCACCCATCTGGATGCTTGAAGACCTACGGTGTGTCCATCAATTCCATATATTGGGAGCTTTTATGGGACTCTGACACACTGGAGCAGTTGTGGAAGAAGGTAGGTGTGAGAAGGGACAAAAGCACAGGGCAGGCTGGGGACTGTATGGATCACATAACCAGCAATTACGCTTCTTACTCTTGACACTGCACACACAAGGACATCAGCCACCAGTGCTGCCAAAGCATGGCTGCAGCACTGAATGCTGCCTGTTGCCCTCACATACAGGGGCTGTGAACAATCTGTGGCCTTGGTGTGGTCCTACAGCACCAGAACACCACTGCTCTTGATTAACTACCAATATTTAAGGTATGTCCTTGCGTTCCACCATGCAGACATTCCCTAGGACCATCATGGCTGCATCAGAGCAGATGCCTTGAGAGAAGCCAGGTTAGGATTTATGCTGCAGGAATGTGCAACTACTTTGACACGGTGTGCACTCACAAGCACACCTGACCTGTGAAAGCAGGATCTGAAGCCAGCCCCCTCCATCCCCAAGGCCCCAGCAGGCGGCATGTCTGCACCCCTGAACAGAGGGCAGCATCTTTCAGACTGTGCTAATCCCTTTGTGTCTTCTGAAGATGATGCTGTTTCCTGGTGCATTTCACCTTGTGGCTGCACAGATCCCTTCTGCCGGATGGCAATCTTAAAGGATGCTGATAGGAAAGCGCAGGACGCTGGTCTCTGATCTGAGTCACACTGCTGGTGCAGGGAAGCGCTCTGTCACGTGCAGGCATGGCACAGGGTGTTCCCTGCAGCTTGGCACGTACCGAAGTCGATAGCCCTCAGCAGGGACTTGCATTCAGTATTATACTGCCTAAGAGGCTTAAAATTCACTGTGAAGTTTCAGTATAGCTACAAAAAACCTGTTTTCAGTTTCTCCACTGGTAGCTTGCTCCAGAAGGAGACAGTGCAATTCGGTGATTGATTCTTGGAATCTGGCTAGTGCATCCGGGATATTTGGAATCATGTTGTGTAATACAAAAAACAGTCATTCATTTCATTCATTTGAAGTTGTCTTGTGGGAATGGCAGCTGCCCAGGCAACTTCCACATGAAGATGAGAAATGGGACAGAGAGCCCATTTCTGTGTGCAGCAGAAATAACAGTGCAGTTTCGCACCCACCAGGAAGCCACTGTGATCCATCTTGCTCTCCACAGCTTATTGTAGGTTCTTATACCAGCTCCTGACAGACACCGGTTGCTTTGGCCAAAATCATCACTCCAGTTGACCAAAAGAGGAGTAGCATGCTTGCACAAATCTGGTAAACTCACAGTCTGCTGGAAAACTACCAAATAGTTGCTAGTGTTAGAAGCAGATTAGAGCTCAAAGCAGCAAATGCTGTTGGAGCAGAACTTGGCATAACAGTCTATGGGAGCCACTGGCCCAAGAGCTGGAGCGGCTGTGATGGTCTCTTTTTGCCAATACCGTGTATCTCTCCGAGTCGGCTGGTGTGTAAACGAGAGCTTCCTGAGCTCAGTGGGGCTGGAGGGCAGACTCAGAGCAACATGCGTGATGATAAAGACAACTGGAGTCATGGCTGAGCCAACCCTCATCCTGCTGATGGCAGGCAAAGCTCCGCAGTTACTTTGAAATTCCCAACTGAGCAATCCAGGTGTGTGCAGGGGCCCCACATCAGTGTGTGGCCATACAGCTCTGCCCATGCCGTCCTGCACTCCATCTCCTCACTGCTTGCCTCATGTGCTTTGTGATATGGCTGGGTGCTCTTCAGGACAGGTCCCATGTTTCCTCTTTCTAAGCCCTACACTGGGCTCCCGTATTTCCGTAGTGGAACCGTGCAGTAGACTTGCACTGGCTGGGACAACTGAGCAGGCTCTGCCCGGCTCCCTTGTCGGACCACGCAGCCCTGATGAGGTAAGAGCTGTTGCTGGTGTGGAGAGGCATAGGAGTAGGGAAGGGATTGACAGTGATCTCTACTAGCTGTAGAGCCCAGCGGGGAGGAGCACCCGCAGTGCTCATCCAGACGGAGGAACTGCTGCTCCGACTGCCAGAACAATCTCTGCAGGGCTGGGGGATCCTGGCTGTTATCAGTGCAATGTCAAGGCTGCACTCGGACGGGTGCCTCTCCCACACGTACCATGGCAAGCACTTCTAATTCTGTGACAGCAAAAGTTGGATACGATTAGAGATGGCTGTAAACTGGTTTACATACTCTGAAAAAAAAGAAAAAAGTCTCACCAAACACTAATGGTCAAACACTTCCTGGAAAACTGCTGGAGCCAGTAACAGTGCATGTGTGAACAGAGCTGTTGCGGCAAACAGCCTGGAAGCTACTGAAGTTTCTCTGCCAGTGTCTCTCTACACTCCATCCCTCCTCACTATTGCTAATGCATCATACCTTGCTCGCTGACCTGCTCCAGAGGACGCTCCTCCAGAAGCGTGCTGGCTGAGACAGCCCTCGTTCAGCACAGGTGAGCGCACACCTGGCAGCTCCATTGCCCATGTCAGACGGAGGTGCCGCTGGGACCCCCGCGTTCCCTCTGGGGAGCGGCAGCAGACCGGTACCGTCGCTACTCCTTTGCGTCCTCTGGAGGCACGCAGCACAACGTGAGGCAGCCTCAGGCAGGGCCCCACATTCCAGACTCATCGGCCCGAGCCAGCTGAGCAGGAGCTTGTGTATTGGAGATGTGGGAGCAGCTGACTTCCCAGCTGGGGCTGCAGCGCCTGGCTTCTCTGCGACTCCGCTGGCGTGGCCGAGCCCCCTTAGGAGGTCACTGTGCAGCCCCTAGTGCCCCAGGGAGCCTTAGCACTCTGCAAGCCCCTCCGGGACGCCGGTTCTCTGTCCTGCAGCGCTTGCGCCAAGGGCAGAGGTGCTCACTGACTTGCAGGAGTACGAGTGCCACCGGCCCAGCTCGAGGGCTCCCCATGAGAACCGAACGCAGGTTCCTGCACTGAAGTTGACCAGCTTACATGACAGCAAACTGTTTGCTAGCCATTCCGGTAGCTCAGAGAGGGACTGGGACATAGAGGCTTCTGCTGTCACTTCTGCCAGCTCTGCCACCGCTAAGAGTGAGTGGTGGTTAAAAGTGGACTAGTCTATGAGGGCTCACCTGCATCCTGACACGGCAGAGCAGAGGTAGGGTCACTACCCCACTGCTGCACGCTTTTAAGCTAGGCTTTTTGGATACAGCTCCTTAAAAAAGGAGAACAGACTGATAGACAGGGCAGGCTGTATTGGGATTAGTCCTTGCAGGAAAGAAGGAAAAAAACTGCCTGCAATCAGCTGAAAGTCTGTCTAGCTCACCGCCTCATCTCAGCCGCTGTCTCCTCTCCGACAGTAGCCAAGAACTGTCCTCTCGGTGTGTGTGAGAAGAGGGCACAGACACCACAGTACTGCCCAGAGTACTCTGCCAGCCTCTAGTGATCTGCAGCTCAGAGGCTTCAGGAGCAAAAGTGGAGTCTTGCATTTAATCAATGTAAGTGGATTTTTTCCCTCCAGTTAAAATGTTAATTTCTTTTTGAACACATATAAACTTTGGGAGCCCACCATATCCTGTGCGAAGCAGTCTGACACAACATATGACATTGTAAAAGTGAACTGTTTTTTTGGTTTGTAGTGGGTAATTAATGGGGTGCTGCCGGTTCTTAAATTGAAGGGACAATGAGAAATCATACTGCAGACAACCTCTATTATGCCAAACTTGATTTTATAATCCTCTTCAGTCATTTCTTTTCCAGGCTAAAGAGACTATCTACTTTTTCCTCATATGGAAAATATGCTTTGTATTTGATCACCCTTGTTGCTCTTCTCTGAAACCCTTCCAACTCTATTTTTCTTGAGAGAGGCAGACCAGAGCTGCATATGGTAATCACAATGCAGTTTCCACTATGGATCTGTTCAGTGGCATAACTCTGATCTGCTCTCCATTATTTTCCTAATAATTCTTAACAGTCAGTTTGCCTTTTGGGCTGCTCCTGGGCGCTGAGCAAACATTTCCATAGAGCCATCTCTCCAACTGTATCTGGTTTTATCTAGTACAGCCCCAAGACCTCTCTCCTGAGGAGGGAATACAGCTACAGCAGCTGGGCCTGCAAGTGAAATCTTGTAAGAAAGAAAGTGCAAATGCCCCAGAACTTTAGCAGGGTTAAAACCACCTGGCTGTGTCTTGTACCTTCAAGATCAGGGACAGCTGCTAAACATCTGAAAAACAAGAAACAGTGAGTTAAGATCAGCCTCACAACACTGCAGCCCTGCCCTCTTTCAGGCATGTCTACCCTCGAGTACCAGCCCTGCCCGAGAGGCTGCGCAGCACTGTGGGAAGAGCGCGGGCGCCCGCTCTTCGCTGAAGCAAAACTCGGGGCCAGGTCAGGCAGAACCGCTAGAACAGCCCACGCTGGCCCGCACGTGCACACGGAGCCTCCTTAAGCAAAACACCCAGGTCTGTGGGGCCGTCGTTACACAGGCCGCAGGACGGCCGCCGGCCGCCTGGCACAGGGACAGGCCCATGCGCTTCAGCTGACGCAGCCTGCACGGTTCCGTGCCGAAGAGCGGCCGGCTTCGTCGCTCCAGAGTTCTGCCACATGGCTGCCACTAAACCTTCCACCGTTCAGCTCAAGCACACCTAACCAGCGAATGCAGCCGGAGCCCTGCAGAAAAACACCAATGTTAAGTCACTATCAAAGAACACAAATAATGGCATGTTCTCTTAGTCCTTCTTCGCGTTTTCCTTCTGTAGATTCACAGAGCGAGGAGGAAGGGATCACGCAGTCTGACCTTCTGTACCTGCAGTGAAGAAAATTTTGCCATATTACTGCTGAATTCAGTAACTTGTTTGACAAAGGCAGCTTCAGAAGGGCATTCAGCTGGACTTGAAGACATCAAGAGGTGGCAAATGCAGTACTTCCTCCCATGGTAGTCAATCCCTTTGCATCACTCCTACTGACTTTTTTTTCTCTGATTATTGCTGTGCCAATGGGGCTAGTGAAGCTTTCTATGCAGAAGTAGTATGGTCTCAACTTCGGTTCTCCTGGTTTTTATGCTCTATCTGTCCTGTATTTTAAAATACTCCTTTTTTTTTTTTTTTTTGGCCAGAGGCTTAAGGTCAACGATAAGGAAAGGAACAGCATGAGGATCCTCTCTTTCTGCCTCTGCATCCTCATGCCCACCCACCCTGTGGAGGTTCTCTCTGTGGTCCCCACCACAAGAGTCTTTTTCCAGCTTTTTACGCAGCTCCCTCTGGTTTCTGTCTCCTTTCCACCTCCCTGTTTTCTCCTCCTCTTTTCCCACCTGCTTGTTGCCATTGCTGTTGGGTCAGGAGGAGGCCCTAGAGCCGATGCTGATGTAGCTGTCCAGCTGCGCCATCCATCTCTGAGCTGCTTAGTGCCTGCAGCTGCAAGAACCGCCGGGGCGTTGTGTTCTGTGACCAGATCTGAGCAGCACAGCTTTTCCTTCACTCGCTCCTCCCTTCTTCCAGCGGGATCTCTGCTTTCTGCTGATTTCTAGCTCATGGTTCCTTATAGAAACATGCAGCAGCTCCTGTGCAGCTTATGTACCTCCTTAACCCACAGACACAAGAAACCAAGACACAGCTTGTAGTAGCAGCGGTGGAAATGGTTGCCATGATGGAGTACATACGAGACAGCACTGAGAAGGGCACTGCCGCCACACGGGCGCTGGGCAGGAGGCAGCCTCGGCTGGCTGGTGCACACCTTCAGGTTTGCAGGGTCAGTCCCGCGCCTGCTGGTGCCTTCCTCCTGTCCTGGGCTGGAGGTGTTTAAAACCCGACTAGATGCAGCCCTGGGCAGCCGAGAGGCCCCTGCTCTGTGCTTCCGTGACACTGTGCCTGTGTCCCCACCCCAGGGGGCTGGAGAGGCACAGGAGGCAGCTGCCTCTGTGTCTCCAGCGAACCCCCCAGCGCCTGTGCTGTTGTGCCAGGGGTGAGTCGAGATACCTGGTATTTGAGCAACGGGAATGTCAAAGGTTGGCTCCTGTATGACGGGGCTGGTGGGCCCCCACAGGCACCACCAATTGCCTCAGCATTCCCCCCCTTGCCCCCCCGAGATTTCGAGGGAACAAGTTGGAGGGCTGGAGTCACAAAGGAAGCACAGCATGCTTCCCCCTGCTCCAGGACTCGGCTTGGGCTCTCCACTTGTGCTGGAAATGCAGTAGGGCAGGCTCCTAGCTATTTTTGCCACTATAGCCATTTCCTCCTATCCTATTTTTACACATCCAGTTCTTTCCTTCTCTCTTCTTGGGAGGGGACACTGTCCCAAAAGCTGCAACGTTTTTTTAAGAAGCATTTTTCAAGTCACTGGCTGAGACCCTGGAAGGGATAATGAGACCATTTCACGGCAGAACGCAAAGCCATGCAGGACTGTCCTTTCTCCCCTGCAGGCTCTGACCGTGCTACCAGTACTTTGCGTTTGGTGAGACGTTCCTCACCAGCCCGACGTACGGAGGGTGCCCTCGGCGGCACCCGAACGGGACCAGAGCAGAGGCACCAGTTCCCTGCGAAAGTGGAGAACTGGAATCGTCACTGGATTGCAGAGAAAGAACTGTCAGGCTCATTAAGATTCCACGGACGCAAGCTCTGCTCCCGCTCTCCCACGCACGACTCCAGCCGGCTG
>NW_010519270.1:0-302 GCF_000687285.1 Phaethon lepturus | reverse complement strand
TTGGCCCTCTATAGCCCCCAGGGAGCCCCTATATCCCCCTTTGGGAGTCTTTATCTCCCCTTTGGGACCCCAAAATCGCCCCGTAAGCCCATATATCCCCCTTTAGGACCCCATATACCCCCTGTGAGCCCATATATCCCACTTGGGATGCGATATAGCCTCTTTGGGACCCCATATATCCCCCTGTGAGACCGTATATCCCCCTTTGGGACCCCAGATTCCCCCTGTGAGCCCATATATACCTCTGCGTCCTCTATATACACCCTGTGAACCCATATATCCCCCTTTGGGACCCCATTACT
>NW_010519269.1:0-1015 GCF_000687285.1 Phaethon lepturus | reverse complement strand
CTCATTAACTAATTGACCAGGCAAGGACCTGCAGGCTGCAAGGAAGGTCTTTGCTAAGCTTTTCTTCTCTAACTAAACCTGCTAACGACCTGGTATTACCTTCTCGATCCTCTTTCTGGCTAATCCTTGACGCTGCAGTCAGATGGTTTCTCCTCTTTTTGTCTATTATTGTCCTGAAAACCAACAATTTGCTTTTGGTTAGAAGCAGAAATACTATTTTAAATACAGAATCAGTGCGTTGCTTTTCCCGCTTCCCAAGATCTCCCTTTGCAGACAATATTCTCGTCCTGTTCAGAGGCTGAAATTATTTGCTATAGTCATAATTTTGCCTCTCGGCTCCAAAGATAACGGATAAATCTTTCTCCGTGTGTATTCAATGGCCAACTCTCCTGGCCGCATGTGCAGCACCAGCAGCGTTGCAGGGGATTTCCCTTCCTGGCAGAGCGGGTCTAATCAATCCCGGGCTAACTCCTGCCTGCGAGACTGGCAGGAGAAGAGTGCTGCCGGTCCGGCTGCCCACGGCGTAAAGGGGGAGCTCGGGGGACGCTGCTCCTCGTCCCACCCCCTGCTCTGGCTGGGAGCCCCAGCACGGCCGTGCCCCAAGCAGGATGAACTGTCACCATCCCAGCGGTACTTGTCATCGGCCAGTGTGGGAAAAGGGAATCGGTCACGGAGAGGGGAATCCTAAAGCTGCTTTGGGAGCCACAGGGCCGTGCAGAATTGCTCAGCTGCATTTGTTCGAGCCCAGCCATTTTACAGCGCCATAAACCTCCCGGCACGTGGGCCGAGGAGCGTAAACCCTGCGCGTACTCTTCTACGCGCCGGCTCATGACAGGGGCACGGCGCAGGCTGAGGCGAGCTGACGCGGGGACCGGGGCACTGTGTTGCCGTGTCCTTGGTTTGCACAGCCAGCCCAAAGAGATTTATTTTTTGCCAAGTAGACAACTCTGCGCTCGCGGGACACGGCAGCTGTTGTGGCTTCACCGTCTCTGCAACACTCATTGCGACGCAACTT
>NW_010519268.1:578-12387 GCF_000687285.1 Phaethon lepturus | reverse complement strand
TGGTCTGTAACAGACTCCCAGCAAGATATCCTTCCAGGAAAGGAATTTCAGAAGTTACGTGAAAATACAGTTCAAATTCACATGTTAAAAAAAAAATCTCTGCTCAGAAAAAAAACTAAAGCTTCCTGTTGACACCACCTACACTGCCACTTAGGTCTATGGGACCACATACAATTTCAACACAAGCAGTCACTTCTTCCAGAAAAAAGAAACTTTATCATTTTGTTATTCCAGCAGCTAAACCTTACACAAGGCTCCCACAAACAAAACAAAAGAAAATGAACAAAGGAACTATTTTAGTGATGTTTTATGCATACCAAGAGACAAAAGACACAATAAGGTTTTTATTCACAAGGTAGTAAGGGGGGAAAAAAAAAAAAAGGAAATTAAGCTCGAGCAAGAAACAGTACTCATTTCAGAGTTCTTCCCATGCAGCAATAATCTCTGCTTCGTGTCGGTTAATTCCAGGTTTGAGGGATGATTTAATTCTCTGCCATTACATCTTTCATTTTCTAATATACTCAATAAAATTCTGGCCCAAGTAGCAGAGTTCTGCCAGCCACCTTTACCAGCACGTATTTTTAGAGAGGGCGTCACATGAAGCAGCCATACCTCCCTGTGAACCCCTTTGTCAGCGTAGCCCGGTAGGTCCCATACCCAAAATCATGTCAGGGAAAGGTCTGGACTCCAGGAAGCCAACAGTCCACACAAAAATTCACAACTAATTGGAATTCTACTGTAAACCACCAAGCATGCGCACTAAGTATGTTCAAGTTCAATCACAGCCAATTAAATAATTTTTTATGCATGTCAGCCTACTTATGCTGTATTTGTTAGCTAGAAAATAAATATGGTACATGAATCTGCTTTCCACATAAACGGCTTCTTTCTATGAAACAGAAATTTGTCACTACTCAGTGTAACAGTAATTTTGTCTTCAAGTTACATAAAAATAAAATTCAAGTTAACACTTATCCTGGCTAATTTATACCCATCAGATTGACCAGACAGATAATACATAAGCAAAGGGAAGTAGATTGATTCAGGAAAATCATTAGCTTTGTCAAAGAGGCAGGTACAGTGTCTTGGAGGTCATTAAAAAGATTCAGCCAGTCAACCTGTTATAAATACTTAGAAGCTCAAGAAGTGCCCAGCAGCCTCTCAGCCTTCACAACTTCCGTAACTACGACTTACTGCAGTGCAGAAACTCAGACCAGTTACTTGTTTCAAGAATTAAAACTCCTTACTGCTAGAACTACCAAAGAGAGGAAGGAGAGACCATCACTTACATTCACCAACCAGACAACTTGCTGGAACATGCACTTTCAGCAGAACCCACTGACCTACATTTGATTAGTTTCAGCCACACCAGCAGATGAAAGATAAAATACACTGAAACACCCCCAAAGGTACTACACAAGGATTTCAAACTTAGAGCAGCAAAACTGAGGAGCCGGTGATTCTCCAATCGTTTCCAAAGAGATTTTGACATTTGTTTCCATGATGCAGCAGTATCAGTATTTGAGAAATGAAAGCTTGTAATGCTTTACGTGCTTCACAGTAAATCTTAAGTTTTTCAAAGATTTTAAGGCAGTGCAGCTTCATGAGGCCCAGGTAATTACTGCACTTGAAGTTTTAAATGCTTTCTCTGGTGAAACAGTCTACCAGCCGCCTCTTCCAACTCACTGAAAAGAAGGCACGTGCTTTTCAGTGACTACTTATTGCTGGTAAACCAAGTTTCTTTCATTACAAAGAGAAAACATTACCCTTTTTTATGAAAGTACCCTAACTCAAGCTACCTAGACTACAGCTGCAAGTGAAGTTTTGGCATTGTTAGCATTAGATATGCACTGACACTACTAATGCACCGAGCACTGCAGCCTGGAAGCACCATTCCCATTTACAAGAGGGTTGGAGATAAGCTGTGACCCAGCCCTTTCTGCGTAAAGTTTTCAATACGGAATTGCTGGTTGAGGACACACCTCTTATTTCCTACACAGACTCCAAAGGATGGTATTGTGTCGTGTTAAATATAGTATGTTCAACTCTGAAGCTCCATTGCTTGCACTACATCACTACAGTTCAACACGTATTTAACTGAAGCAGTTGCCATATGACTTACGATGTTTTCAGTTACTGAATATCAACTTGCACATACACTGCAATATTCAAGTTTCATAGAATGTTTTAATTTATGAACCCTTCAGCATCAAGCAGCACAGAAACTTCACAGAGTCAAAGCACAGCAGCAGGTACTTATCCTTGGTTTAAACCAAGTTCTAGGACTCTGTAAGACAACTGCCACCCGTCAAGCTATACGGCACAGCATGATCATGAAAGCTCCTCCAACTCCCTACTCTTGGAGGGGATCAAGTATTGTAACCCCAGATGTTTCCATGCAACCTCTAGGCTCTCCAGCGAGTGAGATGAATGGCAGTGTTGTCAGGAAAAAAGTCTGAAGTAAAAAAAAAAAAAGGCCTATTGCTACAATAGTGCCCAGAAGCATCACATTTGTCAGCAAGTTTTTAGCTGTTACTGATACTGTGACACTCAAATGAAATGCATAAAGAGAGCCTGAGAAATAGGAATTGCATACCTTTGAAAGGGTGGAAGAAACGTGGAAGAATGTCACACGACACACCTAGAATCAAAAGTTATTGCTACCCCAAAACATCGGCCTCTCCCAAGGCAGCACCGGAGGCCATATGACTCGTTTGTATTCTTTAGTTTGCTGTATGCTACAAGGTTAGCTACACCCTCATCTCAAGAGGGAAAAAGCCTCAAGCTAGCAGCTTGCCAACTCTCAACTCCAGTGAAATGGCACTGTGCTTCAAGATGATGAGAATAGATGCTCACTTGCAAGGCAAACAGAGACTGCCAGTCTCAATTCTCATGGAATAAACCCATTCCCCTTTGCACTGAAGGGAGCCAGGAGTGGCCGCAGTCAGCCATCCTGCCTCAGCAAAGGACCTGCTCTAGCTCCCTGTATCCCACATCCATTCTGCAACAAAGCACCCGACTACGCTATTGAAAGGGACTGTGCTAGAAAATGACATCAGGATTTACATGGAAAGAACTGAGGTTAAAGGAGAGTTTTACGGTGCTGCTAGTTCAGCTGTTGGTAAGACACAGGGTGAGAAACCACAACGCTGACAGCAACTCTGACCAGAGAGGCACCTGCTCCGCGTTCAGCAGCACTGCTGAAGCTCCTGCACAAGCTAGATGAAGAGCACCTGAACTTGCTCTGAGCAAGACATCATATGCCTTCTTTATCAGTTGTTTCTTCTACCTCTTAAGAAACTACTTTGTTAGAAGCTCTTTACAAAGCTGGTGGCCATTACCTAATGCTCTGAAGATCAAAAGAAGACTTCCTTCTCTCCAGGCTGTAGTGCTTTTGATACAGCAGCGGCTCTGACAGACATGGGGAATTCAGGCCCCCAACCCAGGTCCTGTCCTGGCATCCAGGACCAACAATGATCCCAAGGCAGGCTATGGAGCATGGAGGCACAGCAGGGCCATGCTAACTCGGTGGCTTGGGGTCTCTTCTAGAAATATTTTCGTTATCCCAAGGACAGCAGTCCCATTAGCTGTCTACATTTCTGGTCCAGTCACAGACCACCCTCATGACAATTTTTTCCTAATACCCACTGCTTCTTGCCCTCAGCAGTGGCCTCAGGCCTGGGACCCAAACCTGGGCAGCTCCTGGTTCTCCAGCTGGGTCAAGGTCTAAAGCACGCCAGGGCACATGCCCTGTGGCACATGGCCACCACGACTGAGCAGACACTAGCAGTCTAACATTCACAGGTGGAGTTTCTGAGCCTCCTTCATGCAAACCACCAGCATTTCTGCTCACTGAAGCAGGAATAAGAAGCACCAGATTTTCCAGAGAACTCACATTTCTGGTCCCAGTTGTCCTAAACATACCATCATTAAGTACAAAACCCAAAGAACTAGCCAGAAGTATCTGGTTTTTTGCCAGAAACTCAAGTAGCTAGGAAAAAAAAAAAATCATTTTGTTGTTTACTGGCAAGATCGAAAAGTTATGTTGAGATGAAAGCATTTCACAGCATACTTAATGAAGCAGAAGCGTCCGTGGGATTCATTTAACCAACAATTAGACAGCTATATTTGAGCTACACATCTAGGCTTCTTCTAGAGTGACAGAGAAGCATGCGTACGAACTGCCATGTTCAGACAGATGGAGTTTCTTATTTTCCTTCGCCCCAATTACAGAAGGAGCCTAGATAGCTAGCCCATGCTGACAGTTCAGCTTTTAATGAGCTAGTTATGCTAGAGGAATCCCATTTCAGAAAAGGAAGAGGAAAGAGGAAAGAGGCAGGCTGCAGCAAGCCTTTGGAAAGTGTGAAATTAAGATTGCTACCTAAGGAACTGGTAGCATCTAGATACTGCTACCAATATTTAATTATCACAGTTTAGACATTTACTATAAATCTGCAATAGCAAAATAGTTTAAGAAGTGCAATGAAGTTGGTTACCTACATGGAAGCCAGCTGCCCATGAGATTTGGTGGTGAGAAAGACCAGGCAACATGCCTACAATTAGAAGGGCAGGCAAGACGACACTTAGCCCATCAATACATGAGGTATCAACAGGTTAAATTCATATGCCTGAAGTTAATAACCGAACATCTGAAGTAAAATGTAGAATCACCTTTACTCTAGAAGACTGAAATGCTGGTGAGACCAAGTTAAGACGTAACCATTTCAGAGGGCAGAGTAACTTTTTATTCGGGATGACATGAATGTTGCCACAAAACAGACACAAGAGTTTGATCTCATAAGCCACAGATGACACAACTTGACAAGACCAGCTTTAACAAACCTTCTGATAGCCTCATAAATCAAAGGACAGGCAAGGAAGCAGTACCGTACCCTGACATAAAATGGTAAACAGATGAAGTTATCACAGTACTACCCATCTTCATAACCACGTCTTTTAAGGGTTCTGAAGCTCAGATCTTGGGCCAAGATGGCCTCCCACTGAGGACGATGCTGATCACAGCCCTGTCGGATTGTGGTACTAAAGGGACTCCCAGTACATAAAGCAGTACGTCAACACCAGACCCACGTTATCGGGAAGAGACTGTTTCCAGCACTCCCCCCAGTCCAACAGCTGCTTCAGCGTATCTGCTATCTGTAGAGCTAATCATCAGTCTGAATATGAAAGAACACCAGTTTGAAAAGCATCCGTGAGGAAAAAGCTGTACAGGTCTGTATGCCAGTGTAGGTATTCCATGCTTAATGGCAATCAAACAAGCAGGCCTCTCTCAGGGAGCATTAAGTCAGATTTTGGAAATGCAAGACACAAATGGGTACTTCTCCAGGTTACGCATTATAAAACAGTCACAATCCCAGTGGGAAAGAAAGCCTCGAGTTGTTTTAGCTACAGAAAAGAAGAAAAACACGCAGAGACTTCTAGTTAAACCCACACAAGACTTCTAGTTAAACCTACGCAGAAAAGAAAAACCCACACAGTTAAGTTGTACCAAAACACTAAACATTCAAGAAGACTTGCAGCAGCAGCTCTGGTCCCCTTCCCATTTCCCCAGGGCCAGACAGGGAATTCCCAAAGCACTGGGAATGTGACAAGCCCATTCTTCACAAAGCGTTTCTGAAGTACCTTACCTCCTCACCAGGGTTACCCAAAATCCTTCTCCCCGTGTCATCAGAAGGTCATGTAGCAAAACGGGCACCGGCTGCCGCTGCCAGGAGAATCTGTGCAACCGGCTCTCATCCAACATCTTTCCCAGGCATTTCTCATCCCCAGGTGGGATGAAGTTCCCTGGCAGGAGCAGCCCGCTCCCAGCTGTCATCTTTCCCAAGATTCTCCTGCTCTCCCCTCCATGCCGCTGCTAACAAGCAAGAACATGTTGCCCTTCCTCAGCTCCAGAAAGGAGGAGGACAAGAGCAAGCTGTTGCCATCCGAACGGTGGAAGCAGCCCACACCCTGCTCCCGAGGGCTGCCAGGAGCAGGTACAGTCAGCGTGGCCTGCCAAGACAAAACCCCACGCATGCAGCACCACTGGACTACAGGCAGCAACATCTGCAACACAACCTAAAAAACCACCTTTGAGTTAGGATTATTTTTTTTTCCAATCCCCTGATGAAGTATTTACCAATAGACTCTCATCAATAGATTCTCTATTTAAATATCAGTATTAACTTTACTGATAGGTAGAAAAGGTTAAGCATTTTCTCAGGATAATGAGAGAGGAGTAACAGATTTTTCTTTTGAAAGAGGTAAATCAAGAAGTCAAGATGAAAACACTTCTCTGCACGCCCAGTTGTGCTTATCACTCAACAAGGTACTACAAACCAGTCGTTGGTTTCCTAAAATGAAGGCTGCACCTATGCACCGAATCCAAAACACACTTTACCCTAGAAAACATTAGCAACTTCATCCACTCTTTATCTTTGCCACTTACTGTTGAAGCGACAGTTCAGTCTCCTCCCAGACACAGCACTGGCTTAACTGGAGCAGCCAACCTCCACACACTCCTTCCCATTCGTCTCCATGTCTTCTGATCATACTTAGTACATTCAGCCAACAGCTGCCTATTAGTTTCAGTTGAACATAAATAGCATGTCAGTGCAAGGACACACAGAAAAAGGAGCAGCAGGGCTACGTGTCCTGTGCTGCCACCGCACAGGTATGTGCCTGGGGAGGGAGCTCAGGAGCATTCTCACCCTTCACTTGTTTTGCCCTGAGGCAGTGACAGCAGCAGCACAGCGAGAGGAGCAAGCCCAGTTTAGGGTTTGTTTCATACTGGGGGCAGGGAAGAGGGAACACTCGGCACTGGCGCTGCTGCCAAGCGCTTTGTATCATGGAACTGCAACCCTAAAAGTGAATTTTCAGTACGAGTGCCACCTATTCCGGTGCTTCCATGTCCCCAGATGCCCTATGCACTCTGCCAGTACAGATTTATACGGTAACGTAAGACGACAGATCAGGCAACTGATCCAGCTCAGCTGAAAAAATAGCTATGTTAAAAAAAAAAAGTTTCCAGCCAGCTCAGTTCCTCAGCTCTTCACCATCCACATGCTTCTCACCAGCGCCACGAGGCACACAGAAGCAAAACGGCTGCTCATTATCCATGGCCCTAGATTAACAAAAACCAAAACACCCTCAATCATACTGTATCACACCGTAAATCCAATTTGCTCTGTAACCCTTCTCCTGGACATCCCAGCAGAGATGAGGAGAACCACTCTCTCCAGGCCAGAGTATCTGTTCAGCCTTCAGCAACCAAGAGCTGAGGGGATTCCCAAGCTCAAGACTGTATCCGGAGCATCACGTCCCACAGCCACTGATGGATCCACCTCAATTTTCTACTTTCATTCTGAACCCATTTATATGGGTAACAGTTTTGAACTAGAAGAGGGGAGATTTAGACCAGATCTAAGGAAGAAATTTTTGGCAACGAGGGTGGTGAAGCCCTGTCCCAGGTTGCCCAGAGAGGTGGTGGATGCCCCATCCCTGGAAACAGCCCAGGTCAGGCTGGACGGGGCTCTGAGCAACCTGCTCTGGGTGAAGATGTCCCTGCTCACTGCAGGGGTGGGACTAGAGGCCTCCGACGGCCCCTTCCCACCCAAACTCTTCTGTGATTCTGCACTTTCCCCTCCAAAGTTTCCCGTGACAGCAAGTTTTACAGCTCAATTACCTCTAGGTAGAAATGGTTTTTCATCTCTTGCTGCCTGATGATTTCCATGTCATGGAAATGACTGAACAGGAGCTGGGGTGGGGTTTTTGTTAGGGGGGTGATTTGTTGATTCTTTAGGGTTTTTGTTTTCTTTCTAATTCACCTGCTCCATGCCAGGAGTCAAATACAGACTGAACCCACAGCCTGGGCACAATATAAACAAAATTCAAAGTTGCTTGCTGCGCCAACAAGCTATAGATATGAGACAAAAAAAGGAATATAAGGAAAAAGCAAGCCAGTACTTTCAACTGCTGTAGTAATACTTTTTCTTTGCACCCCAGAAACTACTTGTTTTTCCAGCTTCATTGCAACCACCATACATTTGAAAGCATTTTCACAATTCAAAACATAATTTCCGTCTAGTTTGTTTTCCCACAATCGACCAAGTTTTTCCCCATTCTCTCCTGGGACTCCTTCCTTCCCAATATTAATATATCACAATCATGGGCAAACAAATCTTCATGAGAGGTATGAAGAAATTTGTTATATTTACTAGTTTTGATATCTGAGGACATATTTTTAAAAATATTTCACTGCTTAAATGTACCAATAAGCAATGATTCCAAAGCAAGTGCTCACCAACTCAAAATCACCTCCAATAAAGGCCAAAGAAATAAAAAAAACTGAGGAAAAAAAAGGATTTCATCAGAAAGTAGTTTTCATATGCCTCTGCATTTAAAAGAATATCGTTTTGCACACTCCTAGCGCAGCTTTGGCATCAAGACCTTGCTGTGTTCAGAATAAAATACGGGGTGATCAAACCTCAAAAATCATACTGCTTTTTCCGCCGTCTCTTTGGATTTGTGAAGTTGCAGCCAGCACAAGTAAAGACCAGAAACACGGAACACAACTGCATCTTCAGTATGAGTTAAGTCCACGGAAGCTTTACCTACATCAGTGGCATTTGGAGGGAACCTCACAACGATCACACACGCTTTTGTTCTCTTGAGCACATTACTAGAGGTAGTCAGATTCCATGGGAAAACATTTTTTGTGACTCATCTTAATTTGCATTTTACTTAGTCAAACAATAGCAATTATATGCTTGAGTTCAGTTTCGACATTCAAATTTTTAGACAGCCATCCTTGCAAGAACAGCCCTCTCCGCCCGCTTACGCCCAGGCAGCGAAGGCCAGCGCTTTACCTGCTGACCCCGAACAGCTTCACAAAGCCTGCCCGCAGAGCTCCGACAGATCATTTTTCAACGCTTCACGTCAAACTGTCATCAGCTTGACACGTTGAATGCCAATAAAAAAGTTACTAAAGAAAATTAAGATCTCAAGTACACATTGACTGAAGTTACTTACACTAACATTTTTAACATTAAAAATAAAGAAATCTGCCGGTAGCATGAGTGGCAGCAGAAAAAGTACTAAAATGAGTCACATTTGGGGAGAGCGGAGACCAGGTAGCAGTCCAAGAGAAGCCTCCAGTATTCAGTGCTTACGAGCACCAGGGAGCAACACCACGGCCCAGAACAGCTACCACTGACAGACCTGACCCAACTGTAGAGCATCCATAGAGCACAGATGTCCCTTCTCAAAAAAAAAAAAAAAAAAGAGAGAGAGAGAGAGAGAGAGAGAGATACCATTAAAATGATTTTTGCACCACAGAATTACTGAAGAGCTATTAAAAAACAGGGATGGTTTGTGATAGATTAAGTCTCCTGGAATTTACTCCCTTTCTACCTCAAAACAGCAACACAGCATTTGAGGACAAGGCCCCTGCTCTCTCTGGGGAGGTTACGATGACTTAGGGATTCTTGCAGAAGAGCAATCTGGATTATTTATAGTACCTCTAGACAGGGTAATGAAATCATTCACACATGCACCTCATCACATCCAAAAGCTTAACCGCTGTTTTAGCTTGAAATATTAGACTGAAGTGATTCAAAGTCAAACGTTAGAGAGAGTATACCAAATTACACTTTTAGTAAATGATATCCAAACTGCCATCACAGATCACACTTAATCAGTCCTTAAAATGTGTAAAGATGAAAGTAAGCAAATGTAAGTTACTAATGTGAAGTAGAAATACATTATTATTGTATCTTCACTTACTTACATATGTAGACAAGCCTTTGGTTTTACAGAATTAAAACACTTCCCACCCCTCGTATGCTATATACATGGGCTAGTTTCAATATTCTTTGAGATCCATCTTTTCCTATAAAGACTAGAGAGACCGAACCAGTCCCTGCTTACAGCCAACAGTACTACTGTACATTTTAGAGGCTTGACTACCTCAGGTTCTTGGTGGAGCTCAGTGTAAACACAAAAGCATGAATCAGAGCTAACAAGTTACCAAGTATTACTATTTTTTTAAAATATAAGGAGAGATTCAGCCAATAAGCCAGTCACATTCAATGTCATCTACTGTGTACACAAGTGCTTTGGAAATAGTATTTCCTTGTTGCTACAGGTCAAAGACTCCATCTGAGGTTTTTCCTGAAACTCTCCTCTTCCAGCTGCAAAACCAGATCAAGTTGTGCTGCTACTGTGGCAGAATTTATCACAGCAGGGACCGCCAGGCAAAGCACCTTTTCAGGCTCTGTGTTACATCGCTGGATTGCCATTGCTACCGTCATCACTGCAGCAGAGGAAAACCTGAGAAAGTCTAAAAACCATAGTTACCAGCGGTAATTTGGGATAACATATTTTCAGACAGGTTACTCAACTGCTTTGTTGTAATAATGCGGAGAACAACTAAGCAGACAGGTGTTTTAACCCAGTTCAAGATTTTTTCCTTCATGTTTTTGAAGGGGCTGCTTTTTAAAAGGCACTAACATACAGTTTTCCTTTCAACTGACACTGCTTGCACAGGACACTTTCCCACCAGGTTTCCTCATTAACCAATTACTTACAGAAGAACTAAGGAAACAATACATTTAAGCCATCTTTGGACAGTTAAGCACCTGGAATTCAGCACCACATGGAAAACCTATTTGTACCCCCAAAGTCTGATAAATCCCACCATGAAGACACAAGTCTGACACACTCTGACACACCAACCAGTCATCAAGTGGTGTTCACAGCTACCATAACTAGACAATCAGATCAGAATTTAGGAAATAAAACTTGTTTGCCTTCTGGTGTACATGCACTACAAACAGTTTCTTTTATGTACTCCAGAAATAAATACCTACTGGTCTAAATTGGTTTGACCATTGAGAAATGCTTCCAAACTCTGCACGTGCACACTCGCTACTAAACTGGCTGGTATTCTGCTTGAACGCTCAAAAACTGCAGTCATACAGACCAAGAACTAATTACTAAAATCTCTAATCGCTAAATGCACAAGCTCTCTGGAGCAAGAGCCACCATATATCTGCTGACTTCTTAACGAAGATGTTGACTATTTTTAACTTTGAGAATTGAAGTAAACCTTCCCAGCAAACTCGGAAAGCAACAAACACCATGTGATCCAGGCGAGGATTTGCCAAGTGGCACAGAATTACACTATGGCCACGGCAGCAAAATAAATACTGCCTTCCATAGTCAAGGTATGCAATGTTAAGAGACAAGATTAAACAACTGTCATGCACCCCTCCCCCCAAACAATTAAGCAAAACCCCAAGTTGAGGCCCAAAGAGCCTTTAGGCAACAACTGTGTCTTGACACTTAGTTGTCCCAAATATATTTTCTTTCACTTCAAATTACCCAAGGCTTGCTTAAAAGCGTCTTTTTACATCTGTAGTCTGAGCTGAAATTTTTCGGGTGAAGTTTCGACCTCAATGAGGAAATACACAGGAGTATACTTACACCTAGTACTAATATTTACACTGATACTCTGTTCTCCTACCCTCAGAGAACAGCTGTATGGCCAATCATTTAAGGGTTTTATATCAAGCACAGAGACAGATCCAATTCAAAGCCCCCCCCTTCCAATATCTTCTTTTTTCCAGATGTTTGATAAGTTATCTGCATGTTACACCAGTGGGTACTGCAAGAAAGAATGGAAGCATGAATTCTCTTAAATTGCCAGAGTCAGTCACCTAGGTTTGAAGCTGCTGACCTGACCTCTTCATCTGCAAAAGAAGACCGTCTTCAGAAGAAGACAAACGAACCACTATGACAGAGCTAGGGAGAA
>NW_010519268.1:0-217 GCF_000687285.1 Phaethon lepturus | reverse complement strand
AGGGAGGGAGAGAGAGGGTCGCTCAGAGTCACCGACAGCGGAGAAAACGGCCGCGCTCAACTGCGGAGAGAAACCAAACCATGGTTTGGTTTCCCAAACCTGCAGCAGAGGCGAAGTGGGTGCCGGGTGTGACCACGGCGGCCGGCTCTCCCCGGATTTCATCTCGACAGCGAGGAGGCGGCAGGGTGGGGGACACAGGGTGGGGGACACAGGCGGG
>NW_010519267.1:0-6678 GCF_000687285.1 Phaethon lepturus | reverse complement strand
GTTACCACCTGCACGCTTCATTTTGGGGGGGGTGGAAGCGAGGAAATGGCTTTGCTACCAGCAAATAAATTGCCCAGCACTGAGGAGGGCCAACAGGGAAAGGGTGCTGGCAGGGGAAACAGAACTTCTCACATCTTTGGATTTCGAGCTGGGGGGAGGATGGCGGGAAGGAAGGAGGCCAGAGCAGAGGGCACCAGCATACCCTGCCCAGGGTGCGTCCCTCCAGAGGGGTTACCGGCGGCACCCAGCCGATGCTGCTGAGCCCAGGGGTTTGTGGGACACAGCGGAGACTCCCTGGAGTACCTGCAGCTGCTGGGAGATGAGGGCAAGCTGGTGAAACGAGGGCTCCCCAAAAACCTCCGCATGGGGTGAGCCCAAGTGAACCCAGCTCCCTGCCCTCCTGCCCACATCTCCTTCCCAGGGCCAGACCCCATGGCCCCCGGGGGGCTGGAGCCGGATGTCTTACAGTGCATATTGCATGTGGAAAGTGGAGGTCCCGCTAGACCCAGGGCTGGACGGCTTAGCCTGGGTGTAAGCCGAGGCTTTAATGCACCCCGAGATGTGGCTGCACCCCAAGTTGTGCCCCGGGAGAGGCCCTGAGTTTCTCCCACAGCTGTCCCCTCCCGCAGAAGAAAACCACCCTGCGTGGGCAGATGGTGCCAGTGGGGCTGCAGCGAAGCAGAGCACATCCCCACTGGCCTGGCTTCCAGCGCTGTCCCAGTAACGCCCAGGGACACCCTGTAACCGTCCCCTGCCACCCCGCTAGCCCCCGCTGCTTCCCGAGAGCCGGAGCACGTGTGTGCAGGCAGAAAGGGGAAAAGGAAAGACAAAGTGGAAAGGGACAAAAAACTACCCTGGTCAAGCTATTTATTACTCTGAGTTTTAAGTGCTGAATTCACAGAATCACAAAATCATTAAGGTTGGAAAAGGCCTTTAAGATCATCAAGTCCAACCATCAACACAACACCACCATGCCCACTAAACCATGTCCTGCAGTGCCATGTCTACACGTTTTTTGAACACTTCCAGTGACGGTGACTCCACCACCTCCCTGGGCAGCCTGATCCAATGTTTGACCACTCTCTCTGTAAAGACATTTTTCCTAATATCCAGTCTAAACCTCCCCTGGTGCAACTTTAGGCCATTTCCTCTCGTTCTACCGCTAGTTACTTGGGAGAAGAGACCAACACCCACGTCGCCACATCTCCCTGGTTGCTGGTGCCTAATGAGAGTTTTTTTCCGTCCTGAGCAATACCATGCAATAAAGTATAATTTGTCTTTGAGAGAGATGGATGCAGCTGAGCCGGTACTGGACTTAAGACACAAGAGTGTTGATGTCACTCTCAGGAGTCCGGCTGCAGATGTTTAGCATCGCCTCCAGCTTCGGGCCAAAGGTACAAGCCTGGTACACAAATTACCAAGGCAGATTCGCTGGCCTGTGTTATCCACAGGGTCAAGATGGGCTGATCAAAATGTTCCCTGCCGGCATTAAGCAGCCGCGGAACTATTTGGCATTGGTCTGCGCGAGTACCACTGACACTGTTTGTGATTTAGCCAGGTACCAGCTGCCATGTAAGTAGCCTGAAAATCTAAATTATTGAGCAAGGCACTAAGGGCACAGAAACATGGGCACACAGGCTGCACAGGGAAGACCAGCCCTGCCCAAGCAGAAGAGGAAGGTTTTGGAGGCCAGCTTAACCCCACATGATGTGTGCAGTGCCTGGGGAACCCTTTTACCCAGGTCAGTAACGTCCTAAACCTGCAGGCTCCCCAAAAGCTTATTCATGGTACAAGTTGAGCACTGAGCTGGTATTTTCAGGTCTCTATCCAAAGTGATCCTAATATCATGATAATATGGACCTCAAAGTGTATGAATAATTAGAGATATTTTTTCCTAACTTCTTTTTTTTGTAGCTAATAATAGGCAGTTTAACTAACTTTTTTACTGCCCAGTCACCAATATGGAGAGACACTTCTGCAATATTTTGCATCATCTCTGATGATCCTAGACAATCCTGTTTCATTAGCAAACATCCTTGTCCCACTGTATCTATCCATCCATCCTTTGTCAGACCATTTAAGAATGTGTTACCCCTTCATTCCTGCAGAAACCATTAATAGATTCATCAGGCAAGACTTCCATTTATAAAAGTCCATTTTGTCTCTTCCCTAATACATCACGTCCTAGGATCTGCAATGTCTGTACTTTGCTATAGCTTCTACCAATTTTTTTCTGGTTCAGACATGAGGCTTACTGGTCTGGAGTTCCTCAAACTGTGCCCTGGAGACATTAAAAAAATACTAATAATTATCTGGTGTCATGTTTGCCAGAGGCTGATACAAGTGAGAGGTTACGCTCTCTCATCCTCCTGCTCTTTGGATGCACTTGTGTGGGTACCACCTGATCTGAGCAATTTGTTGCGGTTTGTTTTAACAGGCTCTTGGACCTTCATGGTGGCAATTCAAAAATAAAATCCCAACAGCACATTTGGGTGCATGGAGCTGCAGCCCTCCTGGTTCCCCATCGACAAGTACCCAGCCACAGCCAGCGAGGTGTGGTGTAAACCCAAACTGTGCTGTGAGCCAGCAGCCCCCAGGAGGGTGGCTTGTCCTCTTCTCCCGCTGAAGTCTCTTTTCATCCCCATGGCTAGCGTGAGAAACCCTTCCTTCCCACGCTAAACTTGCCCAAGCCTCCGGCATGGAGCAGCCTGAGCCAACGCTGACCTTGGTTGGCCTCCAAGGCAGAAAAGATGCTGATGCTCGAAGTGTACCAAGGAAGTATCTATCTGGGAGGCTGCTACTTGGTATGGGCCAAATTCACGCCCACTAATGACCTAATGAGTTAGACCTCAGGAGCTGGCGAACCTGCCAGTGCAGCTTCCAGCGCGCAAGGGCCCTCAAGGTAGGGGTTATTTTGAGAGGTTGGATGCAACCAGTGGCTCTAGGAAGACCTATTTTGTAACATCATGGCCAAGCTGCCTTGGCTGTTGCCAGGACATGGGTAAAAACCTGAAGCGGCTGAATGTCATTTCATGCAATCCCAAAGTTGTTTGGGAAAGGTCAGCAGAGTCTGCTGAGCTTCCTCCTCCTCCAGGCCCAAGATGGGTTTCTCCACTCCATTTCCCTGGCTACCCAGTCCATGTGAGATCTAGTATATTGAAGGAGCATCTGTGCCTGGCGTGCCAGCTCCAGGAAGGAACCTGCATCTAACTAATTACCTTCTCAGAAGTTCATGCCATTTCTTGTCTCCTTGGGCAACTGGAAAACCCAGCTGTGGGAGCTTCATAGATGGGAAATGGAGAAACAGCCCCTTCATGGGACCTGCACAGCAGCTGGGGGGTGAGGAAGACCTGTTCTTCATCCTGTGAAGAGTGACTGCTTTCCCTGTCTTTCTTGAGCCAGCAGCCAGTGCACCAGCTCCTCCAAAGGCTCATCCCTGCCTGAAGCCGGCACAGAGCAGAGGAAAGGTGGCCATCCTGAAGGCAAGCTCTGGCCTGGCAGCATGGATGACTGCTCAGACTCCACACAGTCGTCTGTGAGCATGGTGTCCCCATGGGCTAACTCACCCAATGTCCAGGAGCCCCAGAGCACAACCCCTTCTGCACCTGCAGTGGCTGGTACCTTGATGTTGGCATCAGCGAGATATCTGCTAGGACCTGTGGGAACTAACCCCGTTTCCCTCCCTCCAGGTCACCTGCGCGGTGGATGGTGCTAATCTAGCCCAGCACATTTGTTTCCCAGATGAGTTACTTTTTCCCTCTGCAGCTGCGAATCGAAAGTCTGCAAGGTCAGAGCTCCAGGGCCGGCGACGCAAAGCCTGCCCACGGGGAGCTGTGCCATGAGGCCCTGCAGGGCTCAGTCCCAGCTGGAGATACCAGGAATGCAGAAAAACGTTGAGGTAGCATCTGCCTCCCATTCGCACAACAGGCATCCAGAGGGGATTTTCTTCAAGACCACCAATGCTGTGGGGTGGCTGCAGACACCAAAGGTGAGCAGAAGCATGAGGCATTGGCCAGGCAGGTTTTGTAGGAGATGATGCAGCTGTGATGTGCAAGGCCAGATCAGCTGGGGCTGATGGCAATAAATGGTGGTGATCTACCACATGGTCCCTGGTGATCTACAGGGACCTGGACAATGATGAAGTAACCCAGCCTTCAAGGAAGAACTGTGTCTGGTGGGGAGAATGGCAAACATTCTCTGTTTGGCATTGTCTCCGCTTGACAGCATCAGCAGAGCTCTTGCATGTGTTGTTGGGAGGTGGTGTAGGCTCAGACCTTTACATGGCACCTCCTGTGTCCTGGATGGATGCTGTCCTGGCCCGAAGCTCTCTGGGGATGGTGAGGGACTGCTGGGCACCAAGCCAGCAGAGCAAGCTCTTGCACAGAGCTGACCATGCATCTCTGGAGAGCATCTCAGGCAGCCCAGGAGGATAAGCTTATCAAGGCACGCTGCCCTCTTTACACTGACATTCTCTGTCTGACAGCAGTTTTCTTCCATTTTTGCAGACTCACCACCTCCCACCGGTTACTATGTGCTGAGGAGGATGGGCAGAGACCCTCTAGGAGCCTCCACCAGTTCACCTGGCCAAGCCAGAAGGAATGTAGCCACCACACACCATTGTGTGCGGACCATCCCTGAAGCTTGGGAGAGCCCGGGCACCAGTGTGTGGAGGTTTGGCCTGGTGGTATCGCCAGTCACACAGCCATGAGCAGGTGGGATCCCTGCTGCTCCTCAATGGGGAGAATACCAAAGCTATTTCATTCTTGCTGTGCCAGTCCTGCCTGTGGAGTGGTGCCACTCTGAAAGCTCCCAGTGCTTCTGAACCTTGAGCCAGTGCCACTAGCTGATGTGTCTGTGTCCGGCTAATGCTGGTGGAGGCTCACGGAGCCACGGTGTCAGCTCTGGTTGTACATGGGCAGCTTAAAAAGGTCCACATCACACTATAACCTAATGATGATGAGGCTCAAGTTTAGCCCTTGGTGAGGTATGGAAATGCTCATGACTTCACCCCTGGTGACAGCAACTCTCCGGCGATGCTGCAGTGGAGGAGGGAGCGTCTCAGCTAAGCAAGTGCACATGGATCCAAAGAGCTGGTCCTGTAAAGAAAAGCTTTCGAGGAGACATGGCAGTTCATGCCACTCAAAATGACAGTTGCTGCCTTTTGGATATGTCCAAAATTGCCACATGCTCTACAGGGAACCCACGAGCAGATCTTCATCTGGGCAAAGATGTGTGGCTGTCACTGCTGCCTCCTGCCTGCAGGAGGGTTCGGCTGTGAGGAGGCTTGCTGAGATTTGTGGCACGCCCAAACCACACAGGCATGGGCTGGGGTGTTGAACTACCATCAATTGGTGCTGGCTGAAGCGTGAAAAGGAAGTTTGAAAACACAAGCAAAATAAGAGCAGCAAAACTTGTAGCTGGGTTGAAGCAGCATCCAAAGGCGGCTGGCACAGAAGAAACCAAAACTAGAAAAATGATGGTGGAAATGCAAAGAGCAGCAGGAACCTCTCTGGCCGATGAAGAAATGGTCTAATGTCAGCTTTGAGGATCAGCTACCAGAATATAGAAATTCATTATAATTGTCCTTCACAGTCCCCTTCGTCCCTTTCCTTTCGTTCTGGATGGTGTAAAAAAACCCATAAAACTCCAGGGAGTGCAAAGCACAATTGCCCCAAGAGTAACTTTGCCAGGCAACTGCTATAATGGCGCAAAGAAATAGAGAAAATGCCTCCTCACTGGACCACCCCATGCATGGTCGCACACACGCTTCTCAGCATTTGGACTTCTTGGCGCCTGCCAGCGTCCTGCCCAGCGTGAGTGCTGTGAACTGCACGAAGAAGGTGAACGCGGAGGGCTGCAAAGTCACCCGAAACGGAAAGTGAGGTTTTTCTTCAAGCAAGTTGCTTTGCTTTGAGAGGAAAAAAAATTAAACTTCTGGCTCCTTTTTGGGTGTTACCATAGCAACTGAGATGGCTCTGGCCTCTGCTGCCTGGAGAGCATCACCCGGGCACCATGCAGTGGGCGCAGGGGTGGCCATGTGGGTGGCCAGCGCCTCCCTTCACAGGCATCACGCGGAAGCATCGCACTCGGGGGGGGAAAAGAAAAAAACCTTTTTCCCCCTGTTTTTTCCTTAGTTTCCAGCAGCAGCACCGGCAGTTATCAAAGGGCTGAGCAGACTTGGGGTTGGGAAGTTGCATTAATCAAGCAAGTCCTGCAGGTTTCACTGGTGCAGCCCGTGATGCCTTCGTCCCAAAAGACATGGGGATCCTCGTGGGAGAGCTGGACCCCCGTGGGGGCCGGTGGCAGCGTGCCCCACGGGTGGCTGACAGCAACGGTGGCTCAGTGAGAAATGGCTCCGAATCTCCTGCCAAGCAGCTCAGAACGCTTCAACAGCTGGTTTTAAGCTGGCTTAAGCCACCTCTGCTTAAAAATGATGTAATTGTCTTATATATGGCTACCTTTAGCCCATAGGGCTCCCCAGGCAGGGCTACCAAGCCAGTTTCCCCAAAGACCACGTGTCCCCAGCGTGGCCGCGGTGCCTGGCAGCGGCAGCTCGCCGGGGCACCGCCAGGCGCGATGCCCTCAGGGTGGAGGGTGGCACGGTGTGGGGCGAACCTGGCACCTGCAACCCGTTTCGAGAGCAGCGGCACTGTCCCCAGCGGGCGAGCAGCCCTGCTC
>NW_010519266.1:0-1639 GCF_000687285.1 Phaethon lepturus | reverse complement strand
AGGTTGTAGAGCAGCCCAGGTGCAAGGCGAGGTGGGGGGGAGAATGCACCACCACATGGACTTTTGTTTCTCTTGGTATAAATACTTCTCAGTATAAAAGTTCTAGGAGTAAAAGACCCCAACCCCATGTCACAGTTTTCTTTGTTTATAGTGATAAAAATTTTAAAGCCCCTCATTCAGGGTTGTTAAATGTTTTGAAATGTCAGCCTGCTGATTTTGTTTGCATGAACAATTTCTTTAGCCTCTGATGGCAAGGAGAAGATACTAGGAGTTACCTTTGAACCACACCCATGGGTTTGAAGGCAACACAGTGTTTCCTTGCCACAGCATGCCACGGGACGTGAGGAATTTGAAGATTCTCCAATCAAAATCTAACTCCAAACTGACTTTCTGCAAGCCTGTCCTGTTTTCAGCTGGGATAGAGTTATTTTTCTTCCTAGTAGCTGATATTGTGCTGTGTCTTGGATTTAGTATGAAAATAATGTGATAACATACTGATGTTTTAGTTGTTGCTAAGTAGTTGTAGTGCTTATACTAAGTCAAGGACTTTTCAGCTTCCCATGCTCTGCCAGCGAGGAGGTGCACAAGAAGCTGGGAGGGGGCATAGCCAAACTGGCTAAAGGGATATTCCATACCATATGACATCATGCTCGGTATATAACGGGGGAATTGGCCAGGGGGCAGCAACTGTTCTTGTCTCAACCCATGAGCTTTCTTACTTTTGCCCTTCTGATTGTGTCCCCCATCCCACCGGAGTGGGGGGAAGGGTGAGCGAGCAGCTGTGTGGTGCTTGGTTACCAACTGAGGTTAAACCACAGCAGTCCTTTTTAGTGCCCAACGTGGGGCACAAAGGGTTGAGATAACAGATCTGACCAGAGTGTGTTAAAATGAATGTGTTATAAGCATTCATTATATTAGTTTAATAGCTGCTGGTCACAATGTTTTATTTGTTCGCATGGTTGTGTTATGTGAATCCTTACTTGCAGTATGTGTTCCCTGCGGTGCTGTTTATCACTTCTGGGAGATGGATCAGTATTTTCATTTTGCTGTACTGTGTAGCATCGGCTTAAGATACCATAACATTACTGGTCAAGAGATTAATCACGTATTTCTACTTGGCATTGCTGTCTTCTCTGTACCTCGGGCGCCACCTCTCGGAAATTATTGGTAATCACACTCTTCACCTTTTCTCCTTGGAGAACCAATCTATGGGGAAGACGGGGGGGATACTTCCCCCCCCCCGCACTTTCACCTTCCCTTTCTCCTTCAAGCTAGTTACACCAGCTCTCGAGAATTTTGAATATCCTTGGGACGTTCAAGCCAGCATGCTCCTATTGCTATGTCTCCTGAATGTGTTTCAGGTCTTGTTTAGGGTTAATCAACTATTTTAAAAAAATCACCTAGAGATCTGCCCTGAGGCTGGATGGTCATGGGTGGCACGGCATGTGGGAGAATATGGGCAGGTACTTAGAGAACTTCTCACCTCCAGTGGTCTGGAACTTCACTCCTGAACAACTACAGGATCCTGATGAAATAATAGAATGCTTGAAAAAAAAATTCCATGGTTATTCCAAAAAGGCACAACTTATCACACTGTGCTGGGCCCTGGCTAGTATCTACCAAACACCACTCGACATTT
>NW_010519265.1:2099-2356 GCF_000687285.1 Phaethon lepturus | reverse complement strand
AGGAGGGTGAAGGGGGTGGGATGCCACCAGCTGCATCTCACCCCCCGAGTGAAACTTGGGGGTTTTTTTAGCTTTGTGGGGGGAATAAACCTACCTGGGCAATGCTCTGAGCCGAAGGGATGCTCCAAAACCTTTGAGATTTTGAGAAAATAATTTCTGGAGGCAAAAGCCAGGGGACATGCTGCAGATGCTGAGCTGGGCACTGCCTGGGACCCAGCTTGGGTGGGGGAAACTGGGGGGGCTTAAGTGTTTTGGGG
>NW_010519265.1:0-2068 GCF_000687285.1 Phaethon lepturus | reverse complement strand
GGAGAGGGCCGCAGCCAGGAGCAGACTGGGGCTGGGTCCACCCTCCCAACCCCGGCTGGGTCTCAAAGATGCTGGAATCACAGAAATCCCATCACTGCTACGGGTTTTTGGGCAATTCCCAGGAGCATCTGATGGGGAGTCTCCCCCTGTCACCACCCAGCCACCCCCCACCACCCCAAAAACACCTTTCAAAGGGTCTAGAAACTGCAAAGCTGTTCTCAGCCCCCAGCCCTGCTGCCGCCTTTCCTGCTGCGGTTGGGCACACCGGGCCCTGGGCCAAACTGGTGCTGAGAAAAACATCAGAAACCCCATTGCTGGGGGGGAGGAAGGGGTTTGGTGTCAATAAACCCTCTAGAAATGAGAAAATACAGCAGCGAGGCCAACCGCAGCCATCTCCAGCTCGAGCAAAGCCTCTGGCTGCTGCAGAAAAGCAGAAGAATATATAATATATATTGAATGAATTATGTATAATCCTATTGTAGGTGGGTATGCCGTGCTCCAGGGGCAATTCCCGGTGGCTCCCAGCTGGGAGCTTGGGAGAATCCAGCCCAAAGACCAAGAGTGAGCAAAATGTTTCCCTTGGAGAGCAGAAAAACTGGGGGACGACGAAGCCCAGTGCTCCTCGGAGAGACGGGCAGGGGCATGAAACCCCCTGTTGCAACACGGAGCTGGAATTAAAATCCAATTTTGCAAGTGAGACCAGGGCGCACGGGTCCCTCCGCAAATGCTCTCCCCTCTTCCCACCCAAATTCCCTTTCTCCCACCCCCCTGGGCTCCCAAACCCCAAATAAACCCCCAGGCTGGAGGATGTGCTGGGTCCCTGGGACCCTCAACCCCCCCTGGGCATGGCCCCTGCACTAAACCCAGCCCCAGAGGGTCCCGTTGGTGAGGGACGGGAGGCAAAGCCACCATTTCCACCCGATTTCTGCCACCCACAGGGGTGGCCGAGGCTGGAAAGCCCCACGGTGGGTGGACGACGACGACAGACACGCGTGGGGGGGGACCCCTCCATCCTGGCTGGGCAGGGCCAGCTCCTGGGGTGCCTCCTCTGTCCGTCAGAGCCCCCCCCTCCAGCGCACCAGCCTGGGAGGGAGAGAAAATCTCCCCGGACGGACGCAAAACCACCCCAGCAACAGGTTTTTGGCCAGCATGTCCTACGGGCTCCTGGGGACCCTCCTGCTCCTCCTGCCAGGTACGTGCCCGCTCCGGAGATACCCCAACCCAGGTGAGATTTGCTGATGTGGGTTTGTTGGGTTTTTTTGCCCCAAAGCATTTTAAATGCAATATATTGGAAAGCCTGAAGTGTGTGAAATCCAACTTAAAGCTGCTCCCCGCGTGGCAGGAGGTGCCTCGGCAGAGGGGAGAGGGGTCCAGCAAAGCCCGGGGCAGCTCTGGGTGCTCCCCGGGGAGACGGCGGAACTGAGCTGTCGCATCGCGGACCACGGCTGGTACGTCAACTGGTACAAGGAGAAACCGCACGGCAGTTTGTACTGGATTTACCAGAGCTGGAATTACTCCTCTCCAGTGGGAAAATACTCGGGGAGGAAGGAAACGTGGCAGGATTTTTCCCTCACTATCGGCCCCGCGCAGAGGGAGGACTCCGGGGTTTATTACTGCAGCTCCTCCGCCTTCTACCCCTCGTTTGGGAACGGGACCAGGCTCGTCGTCACCAGTAAGTGCCCGGCAGGTTGCCCGCTATCGGGGGATGTCCGTGGGGAGGTTTGCGCCACCCCCCAGCACCCAGTTTCCCTCTTTAGATGCCACCGAGCCCCATCTCTCCATCCTGGTGCCCGTGGATGCGGAGGAGCCCGGGCAGCCCCTCGCCGCCATCCCCCTGCTCTGCCGCCTCCACGACCTCCCTCCGGGCTGGGACACCGTGCGCTGGCAGCACGGCGAGGAGGTGACGCCGGTGACGGCGGCGGCCCTGGATGACCAAGGCGTCCTGAGCGCCTGGAGCATCACCTGGGTCTCAGCTGAGCGGTGGGACGGGGCTGTGGCGTGCACGGCCCTGGAGAGCGGCACGGGCAGGACCCTCAGCATCGCCATCTACGAAGGACCCAGGGAGGGT
>NW_010519264.1:387-669 GCF_000687285.1 Phaethon lepturus | reverse complement strand
CACCGCTCTGCATTTCAGCCCCCGAAGCTGGTGTCGGGACAGCCCCAAGGCGACAGAAGGGATCTTTATTGCTCTGGTACGAATAAAGCCCCGGCGCTGGGAATGACACGTTTAATCTTCAGTGGAGTGGGCAGTCCTGGAGATTCGTAAGGCCTCTGTTGTGTGGGAGGTCAGTGGGGATTAGGCAAAAAATCAAAACACGTGTACACCGAAAACCAAAAAGAAACCTTCCCTCCTCCCTTCGCTCCCTTCCCGCCTCTGCAGAAAGTCAAGCTTAAATGT
>NW_010519264.1:0-264 GCF_000687285.1 Phaethon lepturus | reverse complement strand
GGGAGCGGCGCGCCACGCGGGACAGACCCGCGGCGACGGATTCGCAGCCGTAGCTCCTTGCCCCGCGTTGCAGGTCTGGCGGCGGCAGATGACACAACCTGTTGGAAATCGAGCTCCTGCCTTTGGAGCAGCAGAGAAATGGCAGTAAAAATCCCCCTCCCGAGCTTCGCCTCGCAGACGGTTGCTGTTCGGGGCAGGGTGACGGCGGCTTGGGCGGGAGTGACGGGCAGCGCCCGGCTTGGCGGGGGTCCCCGCAGCCCGGCG
>NW_010519263.1:0-2704 GCF_000687285.1 Phaethon lepturus | reverse complement strand
CCCGCCTGTGTCTGGCACGGGGCAGCCCTTGGCTGCCTTCTCACAGAGGCCACCCCTGCATCACCCCCCTTCCCCAACCTTGTCACATAAACCCAATACAGTGTGCTACAGCAAAATGAAGTCTGGATGAGGCTGATCAGTAATTTCAGGGCACTGCAAGGGCCAACAGCTCCCTGGGGGTCACAGAGGGGGAATCCCCGGGCCAGCAGGGCATGGGCCTCACCAACCAGGGCTTGTCCTACTGCCTCCAGTGAGGGAGCAGGGCAGGCCAGAGGGAGGGCATCTTCTTAAAAAGAAGTTCAAGAATTAGGGTGATCAGGAAGTTGAGCTTCAGGGCCCTGCTATGCCACATACTTTCTGTGCAAGTAGCAGTCACAAATATGTTCTGTGCCTCACAGCACATCTGACAGAGAGCACCAGCTCATTCACAGCAAGGTCAAGAGACATAAGATGTCCCTTTCTCTCATCCACATCATCCCTCACAGCCTACTCCAGAGCCATTTTGTCTCAGAAATATATACACAAGAGAAAGAGGGTATCCTTTTAATAATTTAAGGAGCAAGTGGTAACAAAATTGCCTTCCTACCACAGCTTCTGGGTTCGCGCTGTTTTTGTGCCTAGGAGCAGATACCCAGCTCAGCTGAGACTCAGCCAGCATGGGCTTCACAGAGGCACTGAAGTTGACAGCAGTTCTCACACTTGCCACCTGCAGAAGGAGGGACAACAGAATCCCCATATGATATATGAACCCCAGGATGGTTCATTTTTCATCTCTAACGTAAGCAATGGCAGAGAGAGAGAGAGTTTGATTAGGGCATGCTAGAATAACAATAAAGTGAGAAAGGAGGTCCCAGCAGAGTCAGCTGCACGTCAGGCTCCCAATTCATGCTGCCCAGCCCTGCCACTGCACGATGAAGATCCCTCAGAGTCAGATCCCAGTCTTACAGGGAAATCATATGGGATGGGGAAGGGGTGATGTGGGGGATGAGAAGAGAAAATGAAAGCAGGGAGAGCGGGAAACAGCCCTTTTCCTTTATAATAGAGCAGGTTCAGTTCACAACTGACACTTGGCTCTTTGTTACAGCAAATTGTACAGAGGCAGCCTTTTCACCAATTATTAATGATCTGCTATAGCAGCCACTCTAAAGTCATGTTATTTCCAAACTGTACAACTAGGAAATATCTTAATGAAATGTGCTGTGGTCCAGATCCACAACTGGTATAAAGCAGACAGTGAACATTCACACCGCTCCCCTCCTACAAAATCCTTAGCTCCTTACCCCAAGCTATAGTAGTCCGTACTTTCAGCACTGAACCCCTGTGGTGGGTTGACCCTGGCCAGCAGCCAAACACCTACCCTGCCTCTCGCTCGCTCCCCTCTCCTGCGGGATGGGAAGAAAACAGAAAGAAAGCATGATGGCTTGTGAATCAAGATAATGACAGTTGAATAAGGAAAGCAAAAGCTGTTCACGCAAGCAAAAAAAAGAGGAATTCATTCACTACTTCCCATCAGCAGGCAGATGTCCAGCCGCTTCCTGGAAAGCACGCCCTCATCACACTTAACGGTTGCTTGGGAAGACAAATGCCATAATCACGAATGTCTCCCCATCCTCCTCTTTCCCCTGAGCTTTTATTGCTGAGTGTGACATCCTATTGGTGAGTTGGGGTCTGCTGTCCTGGCTATGGCCCCTACCAACCTCTTGCCCACTCTTAGCCTACTTGCTGGGGGGGGAGTGAAAGCCTTGACAGTGTGCAAGCACTGTTCAGCGATAGCCAAAACAGTGGTGTGTTACCAACACTGCTTTAGCCACAAATGCAAAACACAGCACCATATGGGCTGCTATGAAGAAAGTTAACTCCATCCCAGACAGACCTAGTACAACCCTCCAGTTCAATTCCTGATGAAACAGCTGGAAGAGATTAATTTTAATCCTAAACTGAAAGAGCTATGGTGCACATCATGTATACACATCGAGGTTTCTTTGGCCAAAAGAAATGTGTAACCTACTGGTTAGCATGTTAGAGGGTTCCCTTCTGTGTCTTATCCAGAGAAGATGCTAGTTGTTAGAGCTACCAATTACAAAATGTCAGCATTTTATTCGATTAGCCAAGAAAGTCCCTGATGTCCTATGTGTCAGCCACATTACACATAAAAGGAAACAAAACAGAAAAAAAAGAAAAGAATAATCAAAGACTTTTTTGATAGGTACTGTGTATATTTGACGCTTCAAATAACTCATATGTCTATGCAAAGTGTAATGACAGGTTAAAGAAACATCTAGCTTTTCTAAACCAAATTACCACTAAATGTCAGTTCTATATTTGAATAACAGAGGTGATCAACTTGCATCCAAATTGAACTTTTGAGTCTGTGAAAGTTTCAGTTTAAGCTTTTAGTTTGGATTGATTAGAAAAAAGGAGGATTCAAGCTACTATGAGACTTCCAGTGACTAGTTTCTTTCTTCCTTTTTTAGTTCAGAAAAAGAGTGGCCAAAAGAAATCCTCCCCTTTATTATAGGTCTGAAAAATATCAGAAATTACTATATGTAACCAAATGCCAAAGGATTGCCCCCGAGCAGTTAGCTCTCGCTGCCACCCCGGGCCCTGCGGGCCGTGGAAGGCAGTGGGCCCTAGGCTCTCCCGAGTTTCAGGAGCAGAGAGATCTCCTGTGACCTCGCTGATGGCCTGTGGGCACGGCCTGAGG
>NW_010519262.1:0-30850 GCF_000687285.1 Phaethon lepturus | reverse complement strand
CAGCTCCATCCCCATGGATGCAGGTAACTGCGTTTCTGGTCGGTTTCTTGTCGGGCCCTCCCAGCCAACCCACGCGGGGCCCAGCTGCGGTCTCATGTCCTCTCTGTTCCCAGAGCATGTGGAGCTGGTGAAGAGGACGATGGCCAGCGTGAAGCTTCCCACCCTGGGCATCCCCCCCTGGGCCAGCCAGATCTCGGAGGACCAGTGGAAGGACGTGGTGCAGCGCACACTGCAGGCCCGGCAGAGCCTCGGTGGCCCCAGGCCCGAATGGAAGTGAGGGCCAAGCTGCGGCGTAGGGTTGCTAGACCCAGCCCTCCCCCCACCATGCAGGTGCCCGCTGCCTTGGAGCCAGGTGGTGATGGGACTTGCTGGCCATCAACGTTGCAGTTTCTCCCACTGATATTGTTCAACTTCCCTTCCTGCTCCTCTATCCTGGTTCTGGCTGGTGCGTAAGTCACTGTGACGTCCTTATGTTGGCTTCCTCTGCCTCTGATTTCCATACATGTGTGCGTGTGGAAGGAGGGGGCTTGGCTGGCTTTGCACAGATTCCCTTGGGACAAATGCTGGATTTGTCCCCATGCTGTCCATGCTGGAGAAGTCCCTCTCCACACTAGGGCCCCTTCTCCCAGGACAGGGGCTGTGTGTTGGAATATCAGAGGTGGAGTCTAATGTGTCTTTCCAAGAGATCGGTTTTATTTAGTTCTGTACATACAGGGACATCTGTACAAAATCCAACACTTTCATACTATGTAATGCTCTACTGAAAATAAAGTACACCATATGTACATATGAACTGTAAGCAGCTTAATACTTGTGTCCAGGGGGTGAATGCAGTAGTTAGTTTTGCTTGTTCCCTTGGGAGAAGGGAGCCAGGTGTAGTGAAAGAGGCAGCTCCAGTTCTGTCCATTTGACTGGCGTGGGGAAAGGCATAGGCAGAAGTGAGCAGCACTAACGCTAGAAACCAAGTGTTGAGCAAGGGACGGCTGTAGCGTGGCAGACATGGATCTGCGTATGAGCAGTATGTGTGGTGGAGAGGGTGAACACACTCCCCCCCTTTCTCACATGGTCCCCTTCTTAGATGTCCAGGACACTGGAATGAATAGGTAGCAAACTAATGGCAATGTGAAGGTACTAAGCATTAAGTTCCCTGACCCAGAACAAGACACACAAAGCTATGAGAACATCAAAGCCATACAGCATGTAGTTGTGATGCGTTACAGTCCTGCCCCTGTGTATGGCACAACCCCGGCTGCATTCCTCTGGACAGGCGGCGGACACAGACCATCTGCAAGGCAGCCACAGCATCTGTGCACCAGAGGTCTCTGTTCTTTCTGCAGGCTAAGCAGCCCGCAGCAGGGAAAGGCAGCCACTGCCTAGCAGCAAGCAGGCTCAAGTGAGGGCACGCACATGCTGTAGCGCTCTAAAAATGAGGTGGCAGTTTATAACGCAACACTAAGTGGACAAGTTGGAAAGCCTGTACTGCAACAGGAAGAATCATGCTCCCCAGCTTGAGCCCTGCTGCGGGTGCTTATACCAAGCACCACCTGGTTGGCCGTCCTCGTCTCCACTGTACCCCGAGACGCCTGCTGCTCCTGTGTGCCATCTGGCATCACTCAGTGCATGTCTACATGCTGTGCCAGATGTGAGGTAATTGATTGGCAGCTGACCATGAGCTTGGACTAATGTTCAAAATAAGCAATAACCTCCCTGAGGTGTTTCGTAAGTCTCCTGATGAACTGGCCCATTGCATGAAGTGGAAGGGAGGCGGGGTCCTGCGTGACTGGGTGATCTCGAACATACGCTTGCCAGCTGCTCCCGAGAGATGGTGGCATGCCTAATGAGGGCCAAAACGGAAAGAGAGCTAAACAGGGCAGGGGGTGCAGGATACACAGGGAAAAAACAGCTTCGTTTGGGTTGGAGGAAAGATGTACTGTACACCAGCAGTAAGATTACAGGGGATGAACCTCTGACCTGGGAATGGTTTACTGCTGAGGACAAGCAGATACACCAGGACCTTCTGCAACATCCCATAATGCTGCAAAGCAGTCTCAGACTAGCACCGACCCCATAAGCTCCTTGCACTATTGCAAACCCACTTAAGCTTATGTTTCAAGAAAGCAAGCACAGCAGGTAAGAAGCAAGGAAGACTCCCTTTTCTGTAACAAGCCAGCCTCTTTGAGGTGGCACCTTGGCCTGGGACTGAACCTGCACCACAAAAGGTAGAGGAGAAAGCTGGATCACAGTAGCACCCAAGTGCCGTGCAACCCCCTGGGCTATCAGCAAGTGCACTCTAAATGCTAAATTAGCACAAGTCCCTGATGCACCATATGATAACTAACAAGAGCCTCGGGCCACAGCAGGTGCCAAAGTAACAGGGCGAGGCAAACTTTGCTCAGAGCACCCACAGAAGCAATTCAGCACCTAGCTATTGATCATAAAGAGGAGACAACTGAACACTCACAAACTTAGTCTGGCCCCATAATGTGTATCTTGCTTCCACTAGTTTGCAGAAATGACTTTAGCAGCACAAGCTTCCTAGAAACCCTGGCCACTGCAGAGCTAAGGATGGGATACGGCGACAAAGGGAGAGGTGCAGGAGTATTTTAATTGAGCAGGTAGAGGAAGAAAGCAGAAGTCAGTAGCTGACACCTGCTACAAGCAGGAAGTTAATTCTGGGCCCACAATTAACCCAAGACACTGGGATGGAGACGAGTCAACACAAACAGCTGAAGGAATTCACTTTCCCACAAGAGAGCTTCTAAGGATGGTCTAAAGGGAGGGGTGCAATAGTATGTAGTGCTTGCACACAGCTTTACTGGGGGTGGTGAAGCACTGAACCCCCACTCCACTGAAAGGGGAACAGAACAAGGGGCTTGAAGCAAAAGAAAGATGGAAGCGAGCATCTCTGCTGTACGTGAGACCCTCCAGCTGTGAAGCTGCACCCCAAGGCAGGGCGGAGAGAGGCAGAGCCCCCACAAACTCTGCCACGTGCTGCTGTCCCAAGCTCAGCCTGACCCCTGACTGCCACAGGGCTTAGCTGCACACGCAGCACGGGGGCAGACATGGTGGAGATGGGCACCTGGGACTTGTAGGAGCTGAGCCACGCATGGTAGTCTCTGGCCAACACAGAGCCTGTGTTGCAGGGCAGCAAGGTTCTGGGTCCCAGGCAGAGTAAAAACCAGGCAGTAGCTGGAAATGAAGCGATTCCTGCCTGGGCTGATAGAATCGCAGGTCAGGCAGGCTCCCTTCACGCACGCACACCCAACGTGGAAAAGCAGGAGAAAGGAGGAAAAGCAGGAGGACATGACAGTGGCAAGATACAAGTTATAACGTAAAACCAGATCTACCCTGGAGGGATGCAGATGGAGTGGAGGACAGGCACAGCTCACCATGTTCATTCCTTAGTTTTACATGAGAACCAAGTGCATTTCCGTGACCCCTGGGGGAAAGGGATGGGGCAGAGCTTCCCGGGCCAGCTCCTGAGCCCGTCAGAGAGCCTCCTGGCTTGAGGTGAGAAACTCTTCTGCTCTCTTGTGGGCCTCCAGGGCTTTTATAGTGTAGACGTCCTGAGGAAGCTCAGATTTCCTGCGCAGCAAAACTTTCTCCTTCTTCATGTCTTTCAGCATCTACAGACAAAGCAAAAGAGTTAGCGATCAGTACCAAACCCCTCCAGCCTCCCCATTCTCTGATTCCAACCACTCTAGGATATGCTAGGTGACACCGCAGCATGGTGTGGAACAGGCTGAGCACCAAACATCGACCAAAAGGACACAGGAAAGTCCCACTTGCACTTTTTCCAGAGTGGGAGCATTAAACTCCACTCTTCAGACTACAGGTTGATCTCTTAACCATCAGGAATGAGAGTAGGGGTATTTACCCTCAGAACACTTGGAAAGAGCCAGTTTTGGCTGCTGGACCCTGGACTGACTACGCTGATGTCCTGGCTAGTCCGAGAGTAATTGTGGAAGGACCCTAATCACCTACGAACCTGCACAGCCTCTGTCTCCACCGTTTTCTTCAGTAGCTGTATATCCTCCGCAGTTGGGGTCTCCGTTTCCATACAGCAGACAGGAGGCAATGATGGAGGTGCGTAATACATGGGGTACTGCAGACAACACAGACAGCTGGAGAGTCAGCACGCCATCCAACACCAAGCCTTCTCCCCCAGCATCCTAACACAGCATGGCACACTTCCTCCAGTCGCCCTCTCTGGCACCCACAAAGGTAGTAGTAGGCACACAGTCAGGAAAGGAGCATCTTCTCCTGCCCATTCCTACCTGTGCCCTTGGAGCCACAGCACACCACATGTGCGGCCGCAGCTCAGAGAGGAGTCCATGAACACATACATGCTCTCTACAAGGCATTACTTAGAGGTCAGTGCTACAGAGGGCCAGGCTGGTAAAACACTGCCAGCATCCCCAAGACACTGGGTCTTGGAATGGACAGACCACCGCTGCAGCTGTGTGCACAGGACTGAGAACTGTGTGCTGAGGAAGCAGGCCAAGATCCCCATCCCATTCTTGTCTCATTCATCCTAGGTCCTGCTGTTACCCACCTGGGGGTTCAGCCGGGCCAGCTCTTCTATTTTCTGCCACATTTCTTCTCGTTCCTTCATCCTGAACCTTCCCCTGCAGAGAGAGAGAGAGCACAAGGGAGTTCATAAAGAGCAGCTTTTACTCACAGGAATACACAAGCAAGAGACAGCAGAAAAATGCAGGTAAGGGGAAGAGCTGCTCTGTCCTTCAGAGACTCCTAATTCTATTTACAGGTGAGATGCGGCAAGAAGAGGGGACATGCTGCAGCTAGCAGGAGGTAGGCAGGCATGCTCCCCGCTCACCTCAGAGCGCAGGGTGGCAGCAGTGGGCTGCACAAGTACTTTTTCCCTGGCTTTGTGCTGCAGGAGTGGAGCAAGGTGACTGGTTTCTGGAGTAAAGTAATACACCAGTCTAGATGTCAAACACATTTTTCTGGTGCCCCACAGGTACAGAGGGACAAACTGCCGTCTCCAATAGAGCTGGGGCTCAATTACCCACAGTTCCTTCTCTCTCTGGCCATAACACACCAGAGAGCTGCCAAAACCGCCAGGCACAGCTTGAACTTGGCACAGATTTTGGCACATACCTTAAGTGACCATTCAACTGGGCCACCTGTAAATTGCAGGGCAGTAAATGCAAAGAGAGGTGAGCATCCACCACTCCGTGTTATTTTCTTTCTACATTTTAAAGATCTGCACTAAAATCTCTCTTTATTTCTGATTTTAACTAACTATCCAGCTTTCATCCCAGCTACCGGTCTCTCTAGTGCCCTACTATCCATGCTGAGGAAGTTCTTATACTCTGTAATCACTTCACACTCTTGAAATATATGTAAGAAAGCAGGCTAAAGATGAGAATGAAGCGGCTAAGCATTCAAGCAGCAGACTACTCCATCAGAGAACACAGGGACAAAAAAACCCCCAGTAAACAACAACCCCAAAATGAATAAACCCATACCTCATTTTCTGGCAGAGCTCTTGGAGATCTCTGCAGAAGACCATGACCAGGATTTACCACCGATCTTCCCTAGCTCTTTCCTGCCTCATCCCCAATTTCTCTGGCACCCTTTTTAATGTCTGGTAACAGAAACGTATGTATTACTCCAATCTTGCCACTGAAAATGTAGACCAACATGTCTGTCCACAAAGGCTCTCACATCATGAAGGGCACTGCCCCTCCAAACCAATGTCTACTTTTGCTGGTATCACGTCTACCACCGTGCCTTGTAAGGCTGTAACGAAGCTGATTTTGCTTGGCCAGACTACATCACATTACTGGTTTGGTACACAGTGAGCCAAGAGCACTCATCTAGTCATTCAGCTCCATGCATCTCTAGCACCAGTTCTTTCCTTTCAGATCACCAAAGCAGTCTGAATAGCATTGGGGAGGCCCTCTGCTCCTCATCGCACTTTGAGATCCACCAGTTTACCCATCATGTGCTCAACTGGTATTGCAAAAGTCCACCTTACAAAGAGAATACCCAGTCTGACTAAGAGCAACACTTCTAAAAATCTGAAAGCTTTACACCTGTGATCACTCTTTTCAGTTTCATCTTTATTTTGATGCCACATTGACTTAACCGTACTATTATAGCTGTCCAACATCCCTCTATAGGGGAAGCTTCCTCCCAAACTCATCAGTCAGCCTGGCTTTACCTCCTACACTAGGACATTGCCATTGCAGTTTATCTGATAGTGTCACTCATCCACGTGAGTCTTTCGAGAATTCTACCTTTCTAAACAACAATGCCTCACAGGACAGCACTGAGAATACAGGAGCAGCAACCCCAGCCCTGCTTTCTAGGTGATACGCACCTCACCAGCTCCCTTCATTCCTGACCCCATTACTAGCAGTATGAGAAAGCCACTGGCAGGACATGTGGAAAAGAGCTATATTGGGAGGTGTCTTCTCCTTCCCACTGCTGTGCCCTACACCGAAGGAGGCAAGGTAGCTGCTACCAGGTGTCAGGATGGCCCCAAGGCATGCTGACACCACATTTCTTGAAAGGCAGTGTTCAAGGCCCTCACACTTTTACAGAAGGCACATTCAGGACAAGACACTCTATCTGCTCCAACATCCTCACTGGTTTCTGAAGGGTTCTAATGATTCAAGCAGCTTCAACATGTCTGGGGACATTAGTAAGGTGCAGTCGACCCATCTGCACTGAACAGCAGAGAGCCCCTCCACATGTCCTGGGGAGAGTCTGTCCCTCCATAACCAGCCTTGGCTGCAGCTGCACAGCTAGGGGTGCAGTGGCGACAGACCTGAGCCAGCATGTAATTTGTAGGCATGGTAATTAATTAAAAACATGGCTAAGCCTTTTCTGAGCAGGCCTCTCAACATCTGGTTGCAGCCTAATTGTGTACCTACAAGCTCTCTCCTTTTCACTGTTTCACATTTACTGGCTTTGTTCGCATGTGCAGTCCTTCTCACATGTGCTATTTTCTAGTTCCTACCTAGCGCAAGGTCTCTAGTGGCTCCTTGGGAAAACACTTCATAGGTCTCTCTTCTTTTTCTATCTATGCTAAAGAAGCCTCAGCTTTTCAAACTCATCAGTCTCACTGAATAAGGCCGAGGTCCTGTGGAAAAAGCAAAGTATCACACCGATAAAGGTCAATCCTGCATTAGTGATCCAGCTGGCATGCCCACAGGCAGTCTTCAGCACACTGCTTTACTCTAGACTCTTCACAGCCTCACAGGTTTTTATTAGAAAAAAAATTATAATTTCTACTCTGTTTAAGTCTCCATATTCGAAAACAAAACAGCAATTGACTGCAATGCCATGTCACTGTCCACTGACAGGCATGGTCTGCAGTTGGCTTTGCCAGGGAGGCAGCAGAAATGAGCAGCGGATGCAGCATGTCTTCTCCACTGGAAGGGAAGCAAGGGGATCTGCTGCTCACTAGAACAGGTCGCAGCACTCTGTGGAAAGAAAAGCGGGTAGGGCAAGTGCAGGAATGGCATCCCAAACTGCAAGGCAAACTCTTCATCTATGAAGCTATCTCCTTCCACCAGGGAGACACCACTAAACAACTCTCCTGCCTGTAAAACATGCTTTTTCTAACCCTGTTCATTCCAGCAATGACTTATTCTGTTACACTCCAGAACATGCAGCCACAGCGTTAAGTACACATGATTTGCTTGTATTTCTTAGATATTTTAAAGATTAGGGAAAAGATGACATTTTCACAATGGACTTAGGTAAAGAACTCAGGCACACTGCTCCAGCAAACCCAGGTTTCTAATCCATCTTCCCATATGCATGCTCTTTTTCCCCACCATTGTCCCACATCCTGTCCAGTCCTAAGCCCCTTGCCCAACAAACCCCGATCTCCTCACTTCTCCTCCTCTAAATTGTTCCCTTTACCCATCCAACTCCTACTATCTGTTGACATTAAGAGTAACACTACCCTCCTCCCCCAGCCTGGCTCTTCCACTGTACCTCAGCCCAAAGTCTCTACCTCCTTTCTACCTTCTTGCCTGGACAAGCTGCTCTTCCCCATAGCCTGCTGTCTTCCCAGCCTTCCCCCCATTTCCTTCTGCCACCAATTTCCCCTTCTAATTGTTTCCCAGCCTGTCCCTATAGACCTTTCACAGCGTTCCCTCCCAGCTCTAGCATCCGTTCAGAGGGGGACCTTTACACACTTCTCAAGCAAAGAACAGTTGCTAATGCTGTGCTAGCAACAGCAGAGTTGAGCCTTCTTGTTTTTGTCCAGAAAGGCCTCCTTAGTTGGGTCCCTGTGGCAGGGAAATCCCACTTAGCCGAGGAATTATATCATTCTCACTGTAAGTAAACTCATCTCAGATTCAGCTGCTAAAAGACATTTTTACATCCCTCCCACCAAGTTTTCAATTGACATTTTACCAAATTTGGTTATCTAGGATAGCAAAAGGCATATCCTTGATAAAAACCCAACACAAGGTTTTCTGAAGCATAATTAGGCAGGGAGGCACTAGAGGAAAAAAAAAGTCATCATCTTAATGTGAGCAGAAAACAGTACAGCTCTACTCATCCATTTCTTGGACAGCTCTGAGCTGCTTTGTTGACCTTTTCAGAACAATCCTCCATCAGCCATACATCAATGCTGGGAACAGTCACCCTCAGCAGGTCAGCATAGGTAGAAGCTAAACAGGTAGAAAATGCTCCTGGTGGAAACACCAGGTAGATCTCATAGTAAATGTGCTGTCACTGTGACTTAAAATATATGTGAAGACATTCATGGGCTTCACAAATGCCCTAGAATGGGAAAAAAAATCTTGCTTGCTCCCAATTTAGATGTTAACAAAACCTTAATTTCTCCATACGCAGGCTACCTACCCCCAAGCTCTGATTCCTCTCTCTTTCACAAAACAACTGAACGTATCCAAGAGCTCCCCACTGGCAGCAGGGTTAGCCCTGCTCTCCTCACCACCACCCTTGCGGCAGCCCTGGCTCACCCAGGAATGAGAAGCACTATTTTATGTCACTAAGTCATCAGAAAACAGACCCAGGGGGAAAAAAAAAAGTTTCCTTCTAGCTTACTGAAGTGACTCATCTCACCAAGGCAAAACATGCAAGCACCACAACAAGCACAAGGAAGCAGAAAAAGTGGGAGTTTTTTCCTCTTTACAGCATCATTGTACAGGTACTTGCTGAACTAAGATTTTATGCACACCATTTGCTCTTTGAAATTCCAGGTATTGTTCCATCTTTATTACTGGAAAATTGCAAGCGTCCTGTGGCATGAAAGATGCGTTATGCCTACTGCAGCAAAGCTCTTCAGAAAAGCCTTTCTAAAGCAGCAGGATTCCACTGGCGTCGCTACAGCATATACGAACTGGTAAATATTTCCAAGGCAGAGCATAACCATCTCTGCAAAGCTGAGTATCCTCTATATTGTGATTTATTTCCTCAAGACCCAGCAAACTCTGTCACTCTTTTTCCAAGCTACCTGCTTCAGCAGAACTGAGAAGGTTTTTTATTGGGGCACATATCTTACCTCTTCTCATCCCTACACATAGTTATTGCTGAGGAATCCTACTTTTTGACAAAATGATTTACACTACCTTTCCATTTCCCCTCTGGCTACCGGCATCTACCATCTGTTACTGTACCCCAAGGAGACTCCAGAATGAGTTCAAGTTACTTGGCAAGAACCTCTTACTCACTTCTGTTTCTCTGCCTTGTATTGCTGTGTGCAGTCATCAAAAAGCTTTTGGTTCATCTCCATGAATAGCTTCAGTGCATTGTAGATCAGCCCATGGATTGTCCTGCAAAGAAATGAAGGAGAAAAAGTCATGGTGGTATCCTCCAGGTTCTCAGCCCTGAGTTAGCCCCAGCAGTACAGACAAGAGCCAACAGCAGCAGCAACTCATATACTACAGCAATGTGACAAAAGATCTTCACACATTCCCAGCTCTTAGTATAGGAATGCCCCCTCCACAAACATAGCACAAACTATCGCACAAGGAGAAAGAGATGGGGAAGAAAGAGAAGACCACTGGGGACAGGTCTGCTCTGACTGTGGTCTGACTAATGATTGCAAAAATATGAATTCATGAATTTATTTGTTGTAGTGAGAAACTGGGAAGGAAGGATGTTAGGGACCTGCTCAGGGCTATTCTCAAGGGGGCTTTACCTAATCTAGCTTTTGTGCCTCCCACAGTTCACCTCACATATACACAATGGCTTTTTTGGGGATGACCAGTGTTCAGTCATAAGCTTTGTCACTGAGCTGGCCAAAACACAGACAGTCAACAGCCCTATAGAGATGGAAACCAGCACAAAGAATACCATAGAAGAAAAGCTGACTTCATGTCAGCAATTTATGGATAGGTTGCACTGTGTGTGAGCTGTCTCTAGGACAAGGACTCTCCCAGGGAATAAAAACAAGTATTGAAACTGTCTCTGAAATATCTGACCCAAAGGCAAAAGATGAGAGACTCAGTATAGATTGAGCTCTGTGCCTCCCCAGCTATACAGATGGAATAAGGAAGAGAGCTACAGTCCTGCTGGACTTATGCAGGCTGTCTGACAAAGTGTTGGAGTAGATGAGCTACGGGAAGGAAGAGAAGAATCTGAGGTACTCAATCTGCCATGAGAAGATGTGGCTAGTGCTAAAACAAAGACAAGGAGAAATAAGACGAAAACACTTTCAGGACTTCTGCCATAACACTGGGAAGGAGACAAGAAGAAAAGACAGAAACAGCAGAATCATGAATCATAACTGTTCCAGGAAGGAAATAGAACTGGTGAAGGGTTTCAGACAAGAACTTAAAGTCCTTTTCTGAACTCTGATCAGGTGCGGTAACACTGAGCGAGAGTGCCTGTGTGCATCTGTCTGTGCACACATGTGCACGTATGAGTGTGCCCACCAGCACAGGCATGTGCCTGTTGGTGCGTGTGTGTGCCTATCTGGGTGTTAGTGCACATTCATGTCTGCGTATCTGTATCTAGCCCAGTCTTTAGAGCACCCTTGACTGGTGGCTCAAGTTCGTGCTTCCTGATACAATGAAGAGAAGGAAGCAGTGAAACAGCAGACCAGCAGGGAGCTCTCTGCAAAGAAGTTGCGCCTCACAACCCTGTCTTTGCTACCAAAGTATGCTACTAAGCCCTGGACTTGCCCAGCCTCCCTAGAGTTAAATATTTTGTTTTTTTCCACCCTCTAGAATAGGAGAAACTGACTTTTTTTTGTCTTCTTGTGTTTTTTGCTGGAAGACTTTAGGATCTCAGCTGTGGACTGAGTACTTTTAGCTAATTCATTGAAAGTAAGTGAGTTTTACAACTTGAATTAACCGGGTAAGGAATCAACTGAAGAAGCAGTCCAAAGAAAGGCAAGTAGAAAGTTGATGGGAGAACCATAAAACAGACTAGTATAAAGGAATCAGACACAGGGGGCAATCATTTGACATGGGACATCTGCCTAGTTAGTTCTGCTTCCTCTGTTCTTCCTGTACTCAAGGAGTCAGGCACTGTGTTAGCCAAGGTCTCTGGTCATGGATAGCATATGGGCAATCATTAGTTAACAAGGAGCCAGAATTCAGCTGGAAAACCTACTGTACATCTCCAAGAGACCTGCAGCATTAGTAATATGTAGGTATCAAACTCTGGGTAGACTCAATGGCCCCAAGGCGGGTCATTGCAGGTGCCTGACCCCTTGCAGAAGCAGGCCACTGTGGTCTGTTGTGGCACTCTTTCATGCTGATACTACTAACAACCCCTCTGGCTCAGCACCTGGTGTCACCGAGTGTCATGCGTCATTGCACTGTAGCAGCATGCCCCAAGATCGCTAGTAGGTCAAGCAATCCTGCATGCACAGCAAGTGCCAGGGCATGCGGAAAGACCTACTTGTTCCAGTGACTCTTGGAGTTCTTGTAGAGTGCTGGAAACATGATCGGGAGAATTTTGGCTGCATTATCGCTGATCAGGCTCATGATATATTCGTTGTTCCAATAGTACAGCGCTCGCTCTGCCACCTGCAGTGGGAGAGAAAGCCATCCTTGGAGAGGCTCCTTGCAGTAACACCTGTGGTGCACAGGAAACTGTGCAGTGCTGAGACCAGAGCTTGCCACCACCCAGCCGAGGAGCAAATGCTTCCCCACAGTATGGGCAGCAGGGTTGCCTTTGCCAACTTCTACAAGGCCATTCATCCCTGCTGCCCAGCCTTTTTTCCCTTAGTCTCTGCCAGGCACTTCTCACTTGCCTGGGGAAAACCTCATGCTCTTGACTAGGCCAGTCTACCATCCATATACTGATGGCTCCAACACCCTTTACACAACACTTGAGGATAATAATGTCATCCACTCTAGGTCCCAGCTCAGACTAGCTCCAAGCCTCCTTCGTTTCCTCAGACTGTCCTCTGTAAAGCTCCATTCCTGCCATTCCTTCCTGCCCTTCCCCACAACAGTCTCTCTGGGCTTTGGAGCATGCTTCAGTCACCAGGCCCACAATTCATCCCCCTGATTCAGTAAGGGTGAAAATATGGAAAAAATCTTAGGGCAGCCGTCCTGCACTAACAAGACAAACAAGTCTAACAAGTTTCCACGTAGTGATAGATTCAACCACAATTCTTCATATTCAACCACAATTTGGGCAATGCAGATCACCAGGCTAATTTCTGCATTTAGCACTAGCTTGAGAATGGCTTAAAAACTAGGAAGACAGACATCCAGCCTCAGTTTCATATTTCAGATGACGGAGAACTCACTACATCGCCTTACATACTGTTCCACATGAGTAAACTACGGGAAACTCATCTCACGTTCACTTTCATAGCTTTCGTTTCCAGCTACCAGATCTTGTTAAGACTTTGTCTGCTAGATTAACACTCAGAGAAAACTCTCCCCGACCAAGGTGTTCAGATTTACCAAGAAGTCCATTTTTGCTCTCAGACAAGCTGCAAACACAGAGACTGTTCAGCTTGACTTGTATGGGACACCTTTGGGCTTAATTTTCTTAGGCTGTAAAGTATTTGCACCTTTTCCAGGCTTTTCAGTCTTGTTTTTCAAAGAGCTGGCAGCAGATGAAGACTCCTAGCAAGTACAGGACGCCTCTCCTCCAGCCTTTACCCTACTTTATTAAAGCTCCTGTTCCCTTTGGTAGCTCCTTCCACACCCAAAGGTCATGTTAGTCCTTTGGTTCCCATCACCACACCAGTAATCCAGCTGATTTCCATCAGGTTCCCCCAGTCCTTTCCAGGAAACAGTGATCTTCTACATGACCTAGACTGACCTCATTTTTGGCTTGTAAACACATGACTTTGTACCTCTCTGTCCCAAAAGACAGACTGAAGCCAGTCTGCCTCACTCTGCAGTCACACTCACTCTGGGGAGGGCTATGTCACTATTTAACACCCCACCCATACCTCAGTCAGCCACGTGTTTCACCAGCAAGCTATCTTCTTCCTGGACACTCTTCATGAGGTACAGTCTAAACCAGTGAGCCAAGAACACCTGCTAGGAGCTACTAGCAGGTCCTACCAGCCTATGCACTTTTAAACCTTAAGACTACCAGCCACAGGGATTGTTTTAGCCTGGTACTACAGCAGCTTCCCTTCAGTGGGAACAAGGAAGCAGCAGACTCTAGCACTTTTTCAGTATACCTCACTCTTTACCACCTACACCAAAATAACACAAAGTACCTTCTCTGCACACTGTCTCTTTGGTTGGCCTTCCTCCAATACCGCAGCCAGCTTGGTTTCACTGTGACAAGGTGACACTGGATTGATCTCCTCTATGTTTGCTAGCCAAAACAGGAGGTGGCAGAGCACCTCTGCTCCAGCTCCACCCTGCTGAAATATACGGCACAGTGCAGCAGGAGGGGCTCCACTGCTCTGCTTCATTTTCTCTTGGGATGAGCTTGCTCTGTGGTTGTGGTGAGGATTTTCACTGCCTCCCACCACGTTACCCCAATACTCACCCTGGCAACACCTCCATGTGCCACTGATCCACAAAGACAAGCCCAAAAGCTGTGGTGTCACCGTCACATGCCAAATGGGTTACAAGCCACTGCCCTATCCCCTCCCTGAGCTGCAACCCACCTGGAAGTGTGGGCTGGAGACACACTTGGCCAACTGCCTGAACAAGGGCTCCATAACTTTCACAAACTCAGATGGCTCAATCACGTCCAGGATCTCCTCCAGCTCATTTAAAAACATCACCTCCTTGGGACTGTGAGTTTTCGGCCAGAACTTCAGCAAGCCCACAATCACCTGAGTGAGGAGGGTACAGAGACAGTGTTAGAGGCTAAAACTTAACATTAGCTGTGAAATAAATTTTTAAAGGTCTGGTCACAACAGCAGAGGGGAGGAAGTAACAGAAGAGGTTTTCTCAGAAAGTTACCGGGGAAGAAAGAAAAGCCCAAATTCTGCCAAGTTGCATGCAAGACAGCAGCACTGCCCAGATTGCTACGATTTTGTACTACAAGCACAAAGCTTGGAACCCCTTTTTTCCCCAAACATAGCTTAACACAGAAGGCTCAAAGCAGAGTGGGCAGCAGCTGGCAGATGGTGCAGAGCAACCATGGAGGATCGACTAATAAAATTGGAAATGCTATGGAGAAGGTCACTGAGGAATCATTATTCAATATACTGCAGAGCTTGAACACTGAGGAGCACCCAATCAGTAATGCATGGACGGGTTTGGGACAAGAAAAAGGAAGTACCATTTCACACAAAAGTAATTGGGTTACGGACCTCATTCTTGCAAGACTTTGTGGAGACTTAAAGTCCAAACAGACTCCAGAAGGGAGTAGACAAGTTCATGGTGGTTACACCTAATGGTGATAATTAAATGTGACAATGCAGATGCAACTTCTGGCTGAGTAAACTATTGCTTACAAGATTCTGCAAGAATATACTAGGGGAAGGGCTATATCCCTGTTTGTGTTTGTATTTATTTATTTTTAATATTGCTTCCTTCCCTACCCATCTGCTTCTAGACACAGTCAAAGGCAGGATCCCAGATCCTGCAGACCTTCACTCTGTTGGAAACACTGGTACAGCATTTACAGAAATGCTAACTCTGTGGACACTAGATTCACAACTGACAGTAGGAGTTGCTCTTTCAAACTCTGTGCACTTCAGCAACCTGATCCTGAAGCCAGCACTCGAGAGGAAGTTCACAGCAGTGGAGGGACAGAGTAGGCAATGCAACAGCAAGATTAGAAATATCTGAGCATTATGTTTCCACCAACTCAAGGCTTGAGAAGCCAACAGTTTGGTATCCTCAGTGTTTGTCATTAATCAGGTCTGCCATTCAGGCAAGAGTTAGCTTCAGTGACTCAGACATAATTTCTCCTACAGCTAAGGAGGTGCGAGGTGTGTCAAGTCTGTCTTTGCTATTACTGAGCACATCTAAGGCCTTGCTCACCTGGCAGTCATTCAGACTGCTGTTAATGCAAGAGCTACCGTGTCAAGCCTGGCTGAGCAAGCTTCTGGGAAGCCCACTCTAAGCGAGTGTGGACCTAGTGAGTGATGTGGCCTCCTTCCAGCACTGGTGCAACATCTCCTAGTGCATTCAGAGCCTTGCTGAGGCACAAGCCCTGTAATTCGTCAAGACTTTAATAACCTCAGTCATTTCAGGAGTCTATTCAAAACCTTCACAAGCAGGATGCTTCAACAGGCCACAATCTGTGGCAATACGGCCTTGGTATGTCTGGTTGAGACCCAATGCAACACACTGAAAGTAATGAAATTGGGTCATCCCACTGCTTTCCACAAGCACCAAATCAGACACAGGGTCTTCAATCCAGGGGCCAATAACCCATTACCTAGGAAGCAGTGACAAGCTATGGAGTTTTACTATTTGAATAAGCTGCAACATTAATCCTGGAAATATTGACAGATTTCTATTTCTCTCTTCTCCCTCACCCTACAGTAAGCACTTTGGCAGGAGGCTGTTGGGCTGGATGTCAGCCACAGGAAGTACTCAGCATGATCAGGAAGCTACTTTATGCAGTTTGTTTCAGAGCAGGCTTTCAGGAACACAGGAAATGGAGGACCCACATTTAAAGGAAAAGCTGGGAGGTCTGCTTCAGCACTGCTGGTGTCAGAGCTGAGGAGCCAGAAAGCTGACAACAGCTGACCAGCTTCCACCAAGCAGAGTCAGGCTCACCACGAACACACACATTTCAGCCAGAGAACAGAACGACCTCAGTTAGTGTTACTCATTAAAATGCTCACACTTTCCGGTGCTCCCTGCTACAGTGACACAAGCATGTGTTCTTTGGCCATCTGCTGTTTTGAGGCTGTGAAGCTCAGCTCTGTAGAAGACATTTCCTGCCCTGCAGTGGGAGGAGAAACACTTGTCTCCTGCTTGCACCCTCTGCCAAGCCGGCATATAGCCTGGTTAACACTGCAGGTCTGCGCAGACCGTAACTGGAACATGTGAGGTCCCCATCTACACTGCTCACGCATTTTAGAACCTTGTGTTTCCCAGCACTACATCCTGAAGGCAAATGTGTCTACAATGTGACTTAACACTATGGAGGTAGCAAACTGATGCTAGAGCAAGAAGAAGAATACTTTCATCATCAAGGAACAGTGGCTTGCCTAAGTAGACCTTTGTGTCCCAGGTTCTTAACCTGATCCCCGCAGTTTTTCAGCCAATTCTGGCAGTCTAGAGCCTTACTATTTTAGGGCCCCTGCCTGCTCATGCTGGTTCCATCAGATACCAGATGGCCATGTGTCTTCTCTCTGCAACATCTGTCACTAGCTGAAAGCTCTGCCCTGAAAGGACAGTGTGGTATAGTGTTCCTTCTGCTACACCAAGATCCGAAGCACAAAGGAAGACAATAGCCCACTCTCCTGAAGCTTGCACGCGAGCAGCACAGCCCCTTCTGCCCACAGGGTACCAGGCAAACACAGTAAACAATCCAGTTGACTCCCAGCCTCTGTAGCCTTTTTTCACACTTGCTGTACTCTAAGGAAGCTGTGAAGCTTTTTGGGACTTGACTGACACACAGAGGTTAAGCAAGGTTACTCACTGGCTCTGTCAAGCTGCTGTCTTTCTCCAAGAACTGTACAACACAGTATGCCAACTGTAGGAAAAAAAAACATGGCAAGATTAGAGTTTCCTCAAGTGTACCAGAGATTAAAGTGCCGCCGCCACTCTAGCCTGGAAGTCACATTATGCCCTCCACAGTGTGTGTGATGAGCAGATAGTTGCAGCTACAAAGGAATATAGTTCTTCGGATGTCAAGTGAAGGCTCTAAGACCAAGCAGGCAGGGCCTGAGCTCAGGATATTCATGCAGCATAAAGAATAAAACTTGACCCACCTAGAGCAGTCCGCAGCTAATACATCAAAAGCAAGCACATGGGAAAGAACAAACCTGACTATCACAAAGCCCTGCCCCATAAAGACAAGGCTGGGAGAACAGACACCACTGCTTAGCGCCCATACTTTTTCACTTCCTAGCCCGAGTCCTGATCTTCTCTACTCTTCTACTACGTATTTTAAATTGCAAGAAATTAATCTCTATACCAGCCTAGCAGCCCAGCACACTGATTCATCTGCATATCTCAGTGGTGACTAACAGCTGACACACCACACACACAGGCTCATGACTGCAGCTCGGAATTTTACCTCTGTTTTCATCAGTGCCCAAATATTTCACAAACTTCCAGCACAGAAAGGCAAAGCATGCTACAGCATTAAGTCATCAGGAAATGGCAGGACACCCTCTTATCAGCCAGTGGCAAAAAGCACACATGTATACATATGGGCCCAAGCACTGCAAGGCTGGGACAAATCACCGCAGTAAGGGACCAGTGCAGAGCCCAAAACATCTTACAGCAAGAACTTTGTACAACACAGTAAAGCAGCCCAGTGAATAGCTATAAGCAATCCTGAACAATGGCTTTTGCAAGAATCACATTCTGCCCTCAGAACTTGAAGCACTTCTCACCTGCGGGTGGTAGACACTGAGAGACTTCACCTTGTGCAGTGGTAACAAGACCCTGATGAGAAACATCTTGTGCTCTTCCTTCAGAGGCAAAGCAAACCCATTGATTATGCTGAGAAGAAACAAGTCTTGTTAACATCTTTACTCAGCAGAAATACAGTATTTCTCACTTCAAAACAATCAGTGGCTTGCCCTAGCTCTCATTAGTCACTTGAGAAAGCACCCACTAGAAGAAGTTTGGTAGCTGAGGTCCATCCTGCATGCTCAGTGAGAGTGTTTCCTCAGCAGGCCCAGCAGGGAAACATCTCTCATGGGGCCTGGGCTCTGCTCTGTCCTGTGCCAAGCTGAGCCCACACACACGTAAGCAGAACCTCTGGGGAAGGCAAGCAGAGAGGCAGCCCAGTTCTCAAGGCTGTACTTTGCAGAACAGAAGGATGGAGGCATATGAGAGGGCTGCAAACAGAAGGGCAGTTGAAGCCATGGAAAAGGCTGCCCACTGCTAAAGCTTCTCAGGGCTGTGATGAATTCTTACTGCCTGCTGAGGCAAGACAGCAAGGGTGACTGGACTCAAACTCAAATGAACAGGAAACAGATCTGGGGAGGAGAAGGCTAACACTGTGTTTATCAGCAGGCTGGAGAGTACTTTCACTGTGTGCTTTGTCAGATTGAGATCCTCTAGAAGAGGTAGCTCCTACAAGAACTGCTGAAGGAAGGCATTGCCAGCTCATGCAACATGTTGGGCTGGGAGGTCTCACTCACTATGGGTTCTCTGGGAATTCCAAAAGTGCCCTTACCTCCCCAGGATCTCCAGCAGCTCTGCAATCCCATTGTGGTGCTCTGTTTCATAGATGAACCTAAAGAGAAGAATGAGAGGTCATTGTCAAACTCTGGATACAGTTTGATCAGCAAAAGAAAGGAAAAACACTGGAGACAGAGAGTTTCCTAGCAAATAACAGAACTCCAAGACAACAGGACAAGGTGTAAGAGACAGAAGCAAATAAATGCATGGCCCCCAGATCAGCTAGAGCTCACAGGTCCCAACATTTGCTATCAGCAGCTACCACAGCGCTACCACATCCTCGCTGCTCTTAAGCACAGATGAATGCTATCCCTACCAAGTACTGTGACATAACTGAGTCACTTAGCTAATCACAGTCTGGATCAGAGAGAATCACAGCCTAGTGCCCCAAATTTATGTCACTGGATTGTCCCACTCATTCACTAGGCCAGTGGCACTAAGAAACATCTCACCTATAAAATATATTGTTGATCTGTCGCCTCACGTATGCTCGCAGACCCAGGAACTTCCCGTAGATCCTGTGCAGAATAGTCTTTAGGAAGTCTCGTTCTCTGGGGTCTTCACTGTCAAAGAGATCCAACAGCTGTGGGGAGAGAAATTCAGTCAGTGTCTGCATACTGCCTGTCTGGACAAAGCTGCCAGCAACACTGGGCATTGCTCCTGCTCAGCAAAAGTGGCTCTTTCAGCTGAGTGATGCCTTCAGCACCCTGAGTATAATGGTCACTTCCCTGAAACATGCAGCCACCTAGTCCTAAGCTGAAACATCAGCACTTCTTTCATCTCCAGAAGCACAGCGATGGCCTGCACACTCTACAAAGCTGTGTGTCCCCGGATTCCTCCTGCAAGGTCCCCAGTGCCCCTCTCCACCTGTACAATGAGTGATGAGTTCCAGGGACTACAGCTCACACACACTCACTCTGCCTAGAGAATTCTGGCTGCTCATTCAAGACTAGACAAAGGGAAAAAGAAAACCCACATCATCAAGCACCTGCTGACAAAGCTGGACTGTTTGCATAACACCTTGACCAAAATCTGCTGCATGTACTTCACAAAGGTGGTGCACAGTGGCAGGGGCAAGGATTACTTACAGATAGTACAAACTTCTGGTCAATGTATTTCTTGGCTACATTTGGTTGAAAGTCAGGCGATTCCAGGAACCGGAGGAAGAACTCATACACCAGCTACGGGAGGAGAAGGAAAGATCACTTAGAAATTCCTCCCCATCCTCTCACCAGTGTTTACTTCAGTTTTTAAATGTTTTCCTTCTCCTTAAGGATTCGGGGAAAGGCTCGGAAGCCTGAATGGGAGCACAGAAAACACAGGAACCTGTGTTTCCCCACTCAGTGGAATCAACTCAGCTGCCCTTGCTCTGATGGGCAGGGGGCTGGTGGCACATAACTGCCCAAGTCTGCATGAGATCTCATCACCTCAGGTCCCACCAAAGACAATAGCCATCTACTCAGATGAAGACACGAGGCCTGGGAAACTCTTCTCAAACCTTCAGCTCACGTCTCTACAGAGAACAGAAACGTCCAGAGGAGACGGCAAAGGCTCAGGCTTCATTGGAAGCCCTTGAGACACACCAAGGAAGAACAGAAAAGCAGTAAAATGAAACAGACCCTGGGAAAACACATTGTGTCCTCTGCCTCCTGGGGACTGATTCTAGACTGGCTCGGCCCTGTTAAGCCATGTGAGTTGCATGTTGTCTCCCACTTGGACTACGAAAGGTAGCTTGCTTTAAGAAGGCTGTCAGTGCTGAAACACCAACTTCTGGTCCTGCTGTCCTCCTAGACGGACAAGTCCATTCCAGGGCTGACCCGGCCTACCGCTTCTGAGGAGCCACTAGGCCAAACAAGAGCACTGCATCCCAAAGGTCTGACTCTGGAATTGAAGGAGCTATGGGGCCACCCATGCACATGTGGGGCCCAGCTGCCAAGGACAGCAGCACAGAAAAAACTGAGGTGATGATCAAAAAAACTCAGCACACACTTGCCACAAATCCATGCTGACTGCTGCTGACTTAAATCTGAGAAACTGATGCTTCCTAGCATTCATAGCACTCTGGTGCTGAGGACACGTCATTTTTATCGACACTCACATCCCTATGTCAACTGCAGCAGTGAGAAGTGATTAACCACTGCTGCAGAACTGCACCTTATTTCCTCTCTGTATTTTCTGCTTCATTCTGCAGTGCCTGGCTCTTGTTCTGCCTTTGTCTGCTTGACAACATGGCCCTGTGCAAGTGCCTGGGAAGGCCTCCCATAAGCTTACCTCCTGATTTCCACTGCTGAGCTCTGCTAAGCCAAGCTCACTGTTGCACTCATAACCCTTTTCACCTAGTTTGTCTTAAAGTCTATTTCCCACGACAGACAGCCTAATTAAAAGATCCTTGTCTTCCTTTCCCTCTTCCTCCCCTCCAGTTCCCTATCTTTTCTGGTCAAACATTTGCTCTCAGTTAACACAACTGAATTACATCCAGCATACAGGAGACATGTTAGGAGGTGCCAGCATAGGCTTTGCTTTGGCACCAAGCAGTCCTCCTCTTCCATGTGCCTCTGAGGGAGCTGGGAAAGGAGAGGAGTGCTGAAGCAGACAGGGGTGCTGTCTCCAATGCTGCTGAAGCCCAGACGATGAAGGGCTCTTGAGCCTTTGGGAGGGACATCAACACTGCTGGGAATTGCTTCTCACATAGGCAATACGGCACAACTCCCTCACTCCCAGTAAAGTGTTCACTACCTCAGGGCCACGTGGAACTACAGCCATCTGCAGGTGAATGTTGCACATAGCCATCAGCCTGTTTCCAGGACACCCCTGCTGCCTGCATTGCCCACCAGCCACCTCTGACCACCTCAGGTGGCAAGCCTGGTCTCTCCCCAACCCCACGCTGGCAACCCTCGCAGGCTGGGGAAACAGCCAGCAACAGGGCTGGCAGGTTCCAGCACTACGTGGACTTTCGACTTCCTGGAGATAAAGTCCACCGTATCTATATACCCCCCTCCTCCTCACCTGAAGGTGCGGCCAGGCAGCCTCTAAAGTAGGCTCGTCTTCCTCAGGGTCAAACTCCGCGCCGGTGGGATTGGATGATGGCGGGAGTGTCCGGAAGAGGTTCACTGAAAACTAAGTGAAAAGGTGTTATGAATGACGTTCCCTGCACCTCACAACAGTCCTCCCTGTAGCAAATCCTTCACTGCAGAGCAACACATTGTTATTTGCCATAGCTGTGCTCACAAAAAGATCCCTCTCTAGAGGCTGTAGGGTTACAGTCTGCACATGAATTCCGCAAGTGCAGTCTGTGCCAGAGACAAAAGCTTCCACCTTTACCTACACCAGGCACTGTCACACAACCCCTGCCCCACTTCTCTTTCTGGGGGTGTGCAGGTAATAAGGAATGGGTAGCACTGGGGCCACACTCCTCTTTGACAAATCCCTATCCCCTCATCCCCTGCATGCTTCTGAACAGTCCTTATTTCTTTGGCACACAAGCACAAACTGGACCCATGTCCTACCATGATAACAGCTTCAGGATAGATGGCCTCAGTGACAACATCACGGTTGTGTGTGATGTATTCCACCATCTCGTTGAGACCTGCTCGCTTCACCTCCTTGAACTTCAGGTCACTGAGGGGGTCAGAGATGAAGTCAAAAAGCACGCAGCACTGCCGCAGCTTCTGGATAAAAAGCTCTTCTCGTTCGTGTGGAGGAGCATCTGTCAGAGAGAGCAGGGATGTCTGTCCTTGGAGATAGGCAAAACATCTTCCTGGTTTGCCCAGGTATCAGTGTGATTTGCTTCCTGACCTGCATTCCCCCTCCCCTGTCACAGTCCCCCTTGAGCTGGTGGGGGAAGAGGGAGAGGCAGTGTTATCCCTGCTATGGAGATGGAACAGTGGAAGCAGAGGGATTGCAAGGCCTCTGGAGCAACTATCCCATATAGCGATTTCAAACATGGTAGTGGTTTCTAATCTGATAAGCATTGATCCTTTCCCAGTACAAGGTACACTGGAAAAGGGACTCACTTAACTATCTCCCATCACAGACCAGTGACACCCATGCCCTGCACCACACAGTCACAGAGCTGGGCAGAGCACACTGTAGGCTAGCTCTCCTTCCAGAGAATAGCTCAGAAGAGAGGGACCAAGGTGCCAGAGGCCCATATTAACTGCATTCTCTTTTTGATATGTTGCCACTGGAAACTATGCACTGCTAAGGCCAATCAGGCAAACTGACCTCTTGCTTGCAGAACGGCTGCTGAGCTGCAAAGAAGTCACACTTCCTAAAAGGACTGCCTGTTTCTGTGAGCAACGTCAGCAATGGGCCTGGCTGAGTGACTGCTGAAAATGTTTTGTCCTTGTCCACACTTAAGCCATGTTTAATTGCACCATTATGTAGACTAACTGCTAATGCTGGATAATTGCCCTAATGTGGACAAGTTCAATAGCACTACCATAATTTGCAATGGAAACTCAAGGAGGAGGAGGCCTGGTCCTCTCCCAGGAACAGATGGCTGAAGGAACCAAGAGCAGTCTGCACCAAGGTCTCTGCACTTCCCTGCACAACCTGCTGAAGAATCTTAGGCAATCCTAAGCACATATGATTTAACTGACGATAAACCCTAAATGAGGGTTTAAATCAGTTCAAATGGGAACGTAAGCATTGAAGTTCCCATTGAGCATCCTCCTTTTCTCTTAGGCTATCCATCAATTCTCAACCTGTTGCCAAGACAAGCACCTTTCCTAGAGCCATTCCCTGCCATGCTGCCAGCCGGAGGTTAGCAGGACACTGCCAAGGTCGCTTTGGGAAGATCCCTTACACCACTGCACTCTGCCTGGAGAAGAAGTAGCTTGTCATGCAGGTCACGCCCACCCCACAGCTTCTTTACCTTTAAGGGCTGGGAGCTTTTGTAGTTCACGGTTTTTGCTCAGATTGAAGCGAGAAGAGCTGTGCCGGCGCTCCTTCTTCACTATTTGGGGTCCCCCGGAGTACTTAATCTTATTCAGCTGGGTTGGTGGGGGAGCGCTGTTACTGGGCCGCTTATTTGAAGTTGTCTGCTGCTGCTGTGGCTGCTGCTGAGGCTGCTGGGCCTGATGAGGGAGAAGAGAGTAAAACAGCTCATAAGCTTTTACCTGCAAGTCTCACAAACAATCAGATACCATTGGCATCTTCTTGGACTGAAGAAACTGGGCACATTTTTCACTGTTGCACTTGCAATTCAGAGCATCTCACTCACTCCTGTGGGGCTCTAGACCCTTTGGTTGCATTTGCAGCATACCTGCAAAGTGAACATCAGTTTTACTCCTGTCTGCAAGGTACTAAAAAGACACCAGAGCCTCTTGGCACACTGGGTGCTAGGGATACAGAAAGCAAAGCCACACCTTGCAACATTATAGGAGTTTGTTGATGCAAAAAAGCAGAAATAAGAACTTTTCATGGTCCAAACAGAAATCTCAGTGTGCTGCTGCCTCCAATTACAGCACTCTGTACAACACACAGCAAACAAGCTTTGAAAACTAGCAAGTTGCTACCTTATCCTTGTGCAGGGAACCACCTAGGAAAAAGCAAGGCAGCCTGTAGTGCTAGGCAGACATCATGGCCCTGGAAAGGCAATAGTGAAGAACCACCAAAATCATTGCTGCACCCACAGACCAGGAGTTGTCAGTCTACAAGCCACACAGGCCATACCCAAACCTTAAGTCCGAGGCTGTGGGCTTTCCCAACCTGTCCTGGCTGCTTCCTCCATCTTCACCTTGTCTCAGCCTCACTGCTGTCTAGACTTCTGTCAATTTGCTTTTTCCACATCACCCCTTTTAGCCACACAAACTTTCTGCCTGCACTTTCCTCCAGCAGACATCCTCTCCACTTCAGGCTTGTTAAACAGCACTTACAGAGGCACTTTCTTATTTTTAGCAGGTGACCAGAAACTCAAGCCAGTGTTTGCTCAGCTCTGTTCTGACGTTGCTGAAGCTCTGCTGGTTCAAGTCTCACTTGGGCCATAATGGCTCAATAACTGACCCTTTAACACCACACACTGACCCAACTTATGGAAAACTTAATATGGAAGGGAGCAACATCCCACCAGCAAGCCTATAGCAGACAGCTCAGCTGGAGACAGCACTCAGGCTACTCTGGCTCTGTTGCGTTAGCCCGGTGCAATGCTCCCTCTCCCTTCCTCAGCTCTGCCACCTCCTTCCCGCTGGCACATGAAGTCAAGAAGCTGCAGGGTGAACCTGTTTAGGACACGACAGGGGTAGCGCAATGGATGGGGAGCAGAAGTGTGTGAAATCCTTGGACGTCACCCCTTCCTTCCCCCATAAACTCCAAGCTGTCACATACAGCATAACAGTACTAATGCACACCTCCCCAGAACACCGACCAGCAGGATTTTGAGGGAAAGTACCAACAGTGCAGAAGCTCATCAGAGCTCTCCTCCAAACGAGATATGGCCAATCTCTTCCTGTGAGGAGCAGCTGAGCTGCAGCTTACCTGAGATGGGCACAGTCCTGACCCTGAACCGAGTCCTGATGGACTCAAAAGAGGTACAGCACAGCACCACAGTGCAAGAGCAAGAATTACTGTACTGGCAGCATGTGGGGAGGCAGCAAGGTAGGAACAGGGAAAGCTGACTACAAGGAGACACTGCTCTACAGATTAGGCTCTGTAGAGCAAGTGCAAAGACTCCTTGTGAAGAACAGTGCTCAACATGAAACACCAATTGTTTTGTCAAGCCGTTACTTTGAACCAAAAATCAGAAATGTTTTGGTTCTGGTCTGGTTCTGCTTGAAGGAAATCTTTAGTGCTTCTGTTTCAAGCTCAGCTCCAAGCCAAGGTGGGCAGAGACAGTAAGATTTGAACTCTCTTCAGTTTAGATTTGATCTGATTCCTTTCATGGAGCAGCATTGTCCCATGATGAGAGTGATGTCCCATTGTCCCATGATGATATACCAGAGTAAGATAAGCTTGTGATGAAAACAGTGGTGTCTGACAGATTAAGTGGGCTGAGACTACAAATTGGAGGCAACTTATCCTGAACAGTGGCCTCTCCTCACTTAAGTCAGACTGAACCCTTGCTGGCAACCTTCCAAGAGTGAGAAGTTCATTCCTCACCCTGAATATTTGGGTATCAGGGCAGCATGAGCCACTCAGATGTGGTCCAGATGCTTTTGGGATGGCTAGTCCTCTAATCTGCATCACTTTCCATCCACAGGGAACAAGGGCAAAATCTGAATGCTGAGCCACCATGGAGAAAAGATGGTACAGAGAGAAACAAAAGATGCATCGGCGGCCTCGCAGGTAACACTGAGGAAAGCAGGACACATGGGTCCTCCTAGCTGAAGGGACATGCCTGTGCACTCCCCACCCACCCAGACATGCCACAGGAAAACGTTCTGAGCATGGTGTGTGTATCACATGCTAACAGGCTGTGGCCACGCTGCCTTCATCAGGGGTCTGGAAAAGTCCTTGCCACCAGTTTCTACAGTTTTCAACAGCTGGCATGAAGAGAGACAAAACACAGCTTCAGGTTTAGCTGCTAGTTATTGAAGAAACAGCCATACACATGCAAAAATCACACAACTGAGTTTGCTAGAGAAAATCAGATATACTCCTATGTTGCAGTGCTCAGAGAGTTTTGGGACAGATTAGTTCTATATGGACTTTCTGGCATCAAGCTGAATACTTGCTTTCAGGACATGCTTCCTGTGGCAGGCCTGCTATCCTTCAGTCTTCAACACCTGATTCTGGTGGCCAAGGTAGGAGAAGAGGCTTGTTTTAAGTTTCCTAACACTTTCTTCTCTGAAGTTTCCATCCCTGAAAACACAGCAGGCTGCTAAAACTGAAAGCTTTTCTCTTAATGCACAGGTGTCAACCTCACAGACATCAACACCAGCTGATCACTAACATTGTGCACATCTACCTGATCAGGCTCAGCCCCCTCCTGACAGGCAGGGCTCACACCACCATGGCAAAGCCAGCTGCCTGGGAGACACTGTTTGTCAGCGGCTGTTATGCTGCACATGCTGAAGTGACCAGAGAACAGCATAAAGCTGTTTGCCCAAGCGCGGTGCGGCAGCCCCACCTTTCCCACTCATGCCAACAGGATGGGCCAGCCCCAATTGCAACTGTGTTTGAACTCTTCCAGGCGCAGGCTCCCCGGCACTTCCTCCCTGCTGGTTCCCACCACCTCTCCTCCTTGCTAGGAACTTGCCTGCACAAGTCAATGGGCTCTGGACTTGCTCTGTGCCATCTCTTTACCCCGGGCTCCCAGGGACAGAGACCCTCTTCCCCAGCCACCCTGAGCTGTGCCAGCTTCTCCTCCGCTCTCTTATCCGTGCATGACCTCACCTCTGCAGGCACTCCTACTGCAGCTGGGTGCATCGCCACTCGGAAAGTCCTTCTGCTTCACTGGTCTCTTGAGCATCCCCCACTTGCTAAGCTTCTCAGCCCAGATCTGCTTGCAGCTCCTCCTCCTCAGATGACTCTTCCCTTCCCATCCCTCAAGTCAGTACCTGCTCTCTTTGTCTGCTGTTACGCAGCTTCCCTATTAAAATCAAGCTCCCTGCCTCACAAGTAACACCAACACAGTGTAATACCCGTCTCTGAATAATGAACTCCAGGTACTGCAGTAACAAGCCCCATGGAGATATCTGCAAAACACATAATACAGCAGCTGATTGAAAAGGAGCACCCTCTCCCAGAGCTGCAAATCTCATCAGCAAGGCTCCAAGCTGCCCTGGAGGCTGCAGAGCAACTTCTCTCTCCTCTTTACTGCTGCTGCTAATCCCTGCTCCCACTTCCAGTTCATTAAACTGTCTTCCCCACCCAGCTGCCTCTCCCAGTCTTTCTGGACAGGAGGAGTAACTCTTTCTCATCCTCTCATTCAACGCTGCTTCGTTTTCTGACATTTTTTTTTTCTCCTTAAATAGCTAAACAGAAATTCTCTCCATTCATATCTTCATCATGTTCCAGAGGGAATGAACTTAACAAACCTTTTATTTCCCACTCCCTGCTCTCATGTTTTCCTCCACTGCTCCTGCCTCTTCCTGAGCAAACTGCCCTGCAAAGCCAGGGGCTGGCCAGGTTCTGCTGGCTCTTCACCTCAGACAGCTTCACCCTAAGATGGGCATCTAAAAAAGCACTGCAGTACCCCTGTACTTACAAGGGCACTCAAACACTTGCCTTCCCATGTGGGGTTGCATTTGCTTTTGAACACATCTGCCCTTCCAGATCAGCTCCACTAAAAGCTCCTTCACTGCAGAGAACAAAGCACTATGCTTAATGGTTTCTGGACTGACTCCTACCCTCTTCATCTCCCTTCACAGAGATCCCCATATGAGCTCCTAGTCTGCTGCACTTGCTCAGATCTGTCAAACCAGAGATGCACTTCAACAAGCTTTACTCATTCCACCAGCCAGACAACTTGCCTGCAAAACAAGTCACAACTTTCTGGTACCAGGATAAATTAGGGCTGAGTCCTCCACTACTCCTTGGAGCATGGTGTGAGAGAGGAGAGCGCATACTGGAAAAGGACTGCCCAAATGCTGCTCTCCTGCTGCAAGCCCATTAAGCATTTATTGAGATACGAAGAAAAAAGAAAATTCTCTTTGGTACACACAGCTTTCACCTTAGAAAAAGGCAACCAACCATAAATCTGTGGAGGAATTTATAGGGCACGAAACTCTCACAATGGCAGCAGAGGCACCCAGGCTAGACTCAGCCCATCAACCCCACTAGGCAATACCACTCCTAGTGTTTCATGAGTCAAACCCCCTCCTGCTTCTGACAACAAGGAAGGACTCTTGCTCCTAGCACACGTTACCTAATTCCTCATGGTCCCCCAATGTGAAAGTCAAAATACCTTTCTGTGCTTCCTGAAGAGCAGGAAAATTGCATTCAAACTGGTATACATTTCTTCTTATCAAGCAAAGAGCTCTCTTCCATTCTGCAGCAGAGCAGTCCGGAGACAGGAAAGCACCAAGAGAGAACAAACTTCACTGCAAACTCAACAGGAAAAGGGAGAAGGACCTGTGGCAGCGCACACTGCAGAGGTGTCTCCTTTCTGCTCTGCTCTCTGTTCCTATGATCAAAGGAGACCCAGCCTTCCATCTTAAAGAAGGGCTGGATTTTGTTTAGAGTATGAGGAAGTGGCTGGGTATGTTTTGTGGGAGGGAAGGTTCGACGAATCACTTCTAAGTTTCTTCTGCACCCAGAAACAACCAGACATTACGTGCTGTTTCAGGTCATGGAAGGAAACTTGTAGCCTGCGCTACTCTTCCTTTCTTAGTGCACCACTTGTAACCAGGAGAGCAGCATCACAGCCCACCACTGATTTGGATGGGGACATCAGAGTGCTCTATTTGATGGCTATCCGTCACCCTCACATTGCAAGACCCAGGCTTTCCTTCCTCTTCCCAGAGAGGTGAACTCCGCAGACAAAGAGTGCCAAAGAAATAAAAGGTAAGTCTGACCCCATGATGCCAAGGCAGGAGTGCTTTCACTTCCTGAGAGTAGGCAGACAGCTCTCCCAGCAAGCTGTTTTCAGCTGTATACACAACATAAAATGGGCAGAGGCCAAGAACAGGATGGGATATGAAAAGAGAATCTACAAAACTGCCATCTGCTCCAAGGCAAACAAATTCAGCTTCTGATTCCTTGCTGGCCATACAGCAGATTAGACACAAGCACAGCTTGGACCTTGAAACTGAGCGGCTAGTAGTAGGGATATTTTCTGAGGGTCTGCAATACAGATCTATGCCTTGAAGAAAACTCTAAAATAACCTTATTTTGACTACAACCATCCCACTGAACTACAGATTTCTTCCTAGTCTTCATTAGCCTTACATGTTTCCCATCCCCAGTCCTCCCATCCCCAGTCCTCCAAATTACAAGTGCAATGTGTTCCAGACAAGACTCAAGCACACAGGCTTCTATGGACATAGAAGTGGCACAGTTTGTTTGCTGAATTGCAGTATTAAAAAAAAAAAAAAAAAAAACCAACACAAAAAACACACACACATACACACGCTTCCTTGGACACATGTACAATGCTCTTCTGAGCCAAGGCTCAAAATCCACAACCACACTGTTTGAGTGCTGGACGAACTCAAGTCTACCAGAAAAGTTCCAGTTTACCCAAATTTTTGTTAATTCCAAGCACACCTTATCATGTCATGAGGCTCTGCTGAGGCCATTGTATCACATCTGGTTTGGCAACATCAAAATTGAGAGTGAAAGAGACTTTGCACAGCTGGGAATACAGGCTGTGTCTTCTTGTAACTAATGTTGTATTCAGCAGCAAGGCTATTATAACAAAGGAGAACCACTTAATCTCTAGCAGCTTACCTCTATTCTTTCAGGTGTCCTATCCATTATTTCCTAGTTTCACTCTGCCAGAGAATACCTCAAAAGAACATGCTCCTTTTCCATTGCTTCTCACTACTCTCCCACTCTGACAAAAGATGACAACAGTGTTTACTGCGCTTTGCTCTGACAGCAGCAAGGAAGCTGCTCCTATCTGTCAGGCTTCCTCCTTCTTGAGCACCGTGGCTCTTCCTTCTCTGCAGCCAACTTTTTGCCCACCTCTGCGAGCGCTGCTTGCCATCAGCTTCATGCCAAATCCCTTTTCGCAGGGCTGCAGGGTATAAGACTCATCCTGCCTCTTCCATAGTCATCGTTCCCTTTGGGCCAACTTTCAAGGGGAACTAACTTCATCTTAAGTTTAGTCTTTGCTACCATCTTCTCTGATTCCGTAAGATCCCGGTAGCATACGTTACCTGGCAGAGCAGCTTGAAGGAGCTAGAATTAAAGATATTATTCCTCCTCAAAGACGAGTTGCACACGGACACTGCTGCATCCAAAGGGGAAGCCTTACCTCTTCCGAATTCTCTGCCCCACCATCCTTCCCACTACTGCTGCTGCCAGGCTTTGTAGTGCTTTTGGTAGACTTCGGAGACTCCTGAAACAACGAATACAACAAGAGAGAATTTCACCTTGTGAAGAATTTTAGCATCTCTTTGCAGACTTCAGCTGCACCCTACCACAGACCCACCCCACCACCACCCCCTGCAGTGAGCCCTGCTTCGGGCGGCAGCTCCCAGCCCCTTTCCCCCGAGAAGGGCACCCTGAACAACTCTCCCGGCCGCGGA
>NW_010519261.1:1169-1397 GCF_000687285.1 Phaethon lepturus | reverse complement strand
GATGGTGCCGACCTGCTCGCGCCCCGCGCGGGGTGTGCAAGCCGAGTCAGCGCGGCGCGGAGCTGCCGACTCCGTCCTCCCACCTCCATTTTCTTACGCCTCCAGACAAAGTGACCGTTTATCCGCTTGGGTTTCAAGCTGTGTGCGCAGCCCCGCGCTCACCCCGTCGGCTGGACACGGGGAGGAAGAGGAATGCAACCAGGCAGGTTTGTGCAAACACAGGCTCTG
>NW_010519261.1:720-1106 GCF_000687285.1 Phaethon lepturus | reverse complement strand
GTAAGCAAAATCAGCATCTAATCCAGATCAAACAGGACTTTAGCTCCTGTCAAAGGACTGATCCCCTATTCTGCCCAGGCTGTGGTATTTAAAGGCACACGGCCAGGTTAAGTACAGCTGGAAACAAAGGGTTTGTGAAAATAATCATAATAAAAATAACAACAACAAAAGCTGGGAAGGATTAGCGGGAAGAGAGACTGTAATGAAATATAACTGCCAAAGAAAACTGTGGTTAATGGAGACATCTCCCTGGAGCATTTGAAACCTCAGGTAGTGGAGGAGGAAAGAGATAAGTGAAACCACTCAAGAAACCAGCAGCAAAACAGACCAGGCTGCTCCTGCATCAGGGCAAGATCTCTCCTCTCCTCTCCTCTCCTCTCCTCTCC
>NW_010519261.1:0-364 GCF_000687285.1 Phaethon lepturus | reverse complement strand
AGCCCCCAGATAGGATTTAGCCACCCGACTTCTCCTGACCTTAATAACTGGCGCTGACTTAACTGGGAGTCTGGTGGCTAAACCCCGCGTGAGTCTGGAAGTGTAGGAGTCAGTGTCACAAGTAATTTATTCCACGCATCTCTCAGCCTCCTAAACTTGGGGAAGCCAGTTCTTAACACAGATCTCGGTGCTGCCACAGCCCTGGTTGAGCAGATCTACAGCAGCATCTCTTTACACCCATTTTTCTCCTTCCCCTTGCTGCCGCTGCCTTGCCCAGGCTGGGGTGCAAAGCGCTGCTCAGTCCCAGCCCGGGGACAGGCACCCATCCAGACCCAGGCAAAGCCCCCGCTGCTCACAGCACCAC
>NW_010519260.1:0-9191 GCF_000687285.1 Phaethon lepturus | reverse complement strand
GAGTCCAGCGAGGGCCTGCGGGGGAGCAGGAGCCAGCCCCGAGCCCGGGGGTAGGCCCAGGCCCAGGCCCCGACCCGGCCGTGTGAAGACTCGGGGGGCAGGCCCTCGGGGCAGGCCCTCAGGCCCCTCTCAGCGTTTCCGGAGCCATCTCGGCCTATAAGTCGCCTTTCCCCAGCGCCGCGCCGCTGGCGTAGCCGAAGCTTGCAGGCAAATTGCCTTTGCTGGCCTCTGAAGCAGCAGCTGCTTCTGGGCTGCAAGTGTGTGAGACCTCGTCCTCTCCTGCTCAGCTCCGTGAGTACCTGCAGAGCTGCCAGATCACTCCAAAGAAGCACATTGTTCCTCTACTTTTTAAACACGATGTCCAGGCTGCAATAAAGTTGCCAGAAATGAATAGAGGGCATTACAAGAAAGCATATCAGTTAACATCTGTTTCATCTTGGAGGACAACCCATCGCAGCAGCACTTCAGCTACACAGGCCATTGGCATGACGTAAAATAGGAAGGAACGTGGATGTGGAGGAAGCTCAGTAAAGAGCAAATTGAACCTAAAATGTGACTGTTAAGGAAAGAAAGCATAGATGCTATGCAGGGATGTTACTTAAGCACTGTTGCTTTCCTTAAGTAACTTCATTTCTTTATGCAGTTAAAACTGAAGTGTTGAAATTGTTTCTAGTTTTTACCTTAACTTTCCTTTTGCACCTGGTACTCCATTATCTTTCAAAGTGGAATTAAAATTACACATTTACATACCTGCTGGATTCAGGAAAACATTCCTTCAAAAGCAAGGTACTGATCGGATCAGCTTCACACCCTAGTCAAGAGGTACAAAGTATGGCAGAAATTGCTCAACTCCCTCTACTTACACAATTCACAAAATCCACACTTGAAGACGATCTATATGAGAACTAGACATTGAAACCTCAAGGTGGGGCCCAAGTAATGTTGGTGTCCATTAATACTTTAGGAAAACTGAATCTACAAGTGGAAGTGATCATTTGGGAATCATGAGGCCAAAAGCAAACCCAAGTATCCTAACGCTCACCTGGAGCTGTAATAGTCTTACGTTTCAGGCATTAAATTACACCCTACAGGATTTCCAGTGACACAGATAACACTCACAGACATCCTCACAAAAAGGCAGAACTTTTTATTCTTAACAAGACATACCATGAAGACCCCACTGTATTATCTACAGAATATAAAAACTCAAGAGGGATGTTTCCACATATCCAAGTAACAACTGAAAAAAAAATAATAAATCAAATATAGACTCTGACCACTATTCTACAACACTTCGCAGTCCTGGAAGTTAACACGGATCCCAGAAGACCAGATTTAAGTTCCAATCTTTGCTTATACTTAGAAGTAAGAAACTTTTCAAAATTCCTTCCATCCCAACACAAATGTTACCGCTTTCCATGCTAGAGCCCACACAGTCACCGTCCAGGCTGCCACGTTCCTCAGCATTCAACCTCAGCAATGGTTTAGCCACAAAGTACCCCAAAAGCTGTAGTTACCTGACAGAGGTGACTGCCAAAAACCATCTGAACACCCAATTTATTTTAGAGAGGAAAGAGTCCTGGTACCTGGAAGTCACCAGTGTGGTTTCTTCCCGTCAGCCTGTAAGGGATCCCGGCCTCAGCGTTGCAGGCAATCCAGCCGAGTAACATCCAGAACTTCACAGAGTGACAGAGTTGAAATAAGAACAGGAAAAGAATACAAAAGCGTTCATTTGCTTAAGTGCCAGATTTCATACAGTAAGGAGTGCGGGTTGTTTTTTGTTTTTTTTTTTCCAAAACCACCCACATTCACTATAGAGTGCCAACATCAAACAAACAAACAAAAAGATGGGTGGTGACTGCCACCTGCATATTTGCACTTGCGTATCTACATAACGTGATTGTATCATACACCTGTCATCTCAGATTTGTTTTACTGACTTGCACCATCACCACAAAGATATTCCTGAATTATTTTTAACACTTTATAACATGGTTCAGAAATGGAAACGTTAGAAAAACAGAACTTTCCCTTTATTTATATTGCACCTTTTTCACAAATAGCTACATGTCAGAAGTTTCTTCTGCTGCAAAATGCTACATCAGAAAAACGTGGGTTTGAACACAGATTAGAAAGGTCTTGAGCTTCAGGAACTATGAGTTGACCCAAATAAACACCACTGTTTTTACAAATCACCGTACACCTACAAAGCCTAAGTATTGCCTCAATTTTATTTATTTTTTTTTAGTTATTAAAAACCACAAGCATTTTACCAGATGATAAAGATGTTCTAATCACTACAGGGTACTAAAATTGAATCTGCAAGGGAAATATTTTGAAAATGTCTTCAAAGAGCACCAAATACTCTACAGAGCTATCAACGGAAAACCCACACGTAGTGGCGAGAGATTGGTTTCTTTCACACTGGTCTTTCTAGAACGATCTAGGACTGTCTTGGGAAGAACTTCCCAATTTTGTGCTGTATTTCCATGTATGTTAGAAATGCACAGGGGAAATCAAAACATTTCTAAGGATACCAGCACCTAGTTATGGCATCCAAATCATCTAGTTTCAGCCTACGTAACCATCCGGTAAGGTATCACACCCATACGGCAAAACATTAATCTGATTTCTTGCAAGTGGCCATTACTACTGATGTATGGTGCTCCCAAAGCTTCCTGCAAGGGAAAAAACCCAAACCAACCCCCTTCACTTTGACTTAATAACAGGGTCATTAGACACGATTGTCTAGATATGCCCTTTTTATTCCAGTGTTTCCATACTTTCTATGTACATAGTTAAATACGTCATTAATTTACAAACCATGTTAAAACAACTGTTTCACCTTGCCAAACAAAATCTCGCAGCGGTCCAAGATTAAAATATATATTACAACAGTATCAGAAACTTCCTTTACCTGAATGTGGGCAATATTGCTTAAGGACTCGTATTCAGGTACTCAGCAAAACCACCTCCTGTAACCAATTCACTTAACAGTTTTAATTACATGTTCTACCATACAAAATTATCCCTGTTGACCACAGACCTGAACTAGAAGAGCATGAACACTGTCAGGCAGTCTCCAGGGAGGAGATTCACTCTTCCAGGCCCTAAGCAGATGATATCCTTGTTTTGGCTCAGTCCCTTTTTGCTCTGCAAGTACAGTAGTTTTGTTTCAGAGACACAGTGAGGCCATGAGCCCAGACCGGAATTTGGGACAAGGTGTTTTCAACAGAAAGCCCTCACCTGCTACCGTACTCTTGACAGAAAAAGCCGAGCTACAGACCTGCCACAGTAAGCGTGCAGTGCAGGCTTCCTCTGAAAAAGAGTTGCAAAAAATATCTGGTTATGTTCTTTAAAAGGAAACCATCTAAATATATTTTATAAAGCCTCTGATCTGTGAATAAAGTATGCAGAGCTTTAGTCTAAGTAACAGTACAAGTTGTATGAAGATGTAACAGTGGCAGGCATACCAGAAGATATACAGATGAACTCATAGTATGCCTGTACAGCCCTGGGGCCTCCACTGCTCCTTTTTTCTGGTATATCACCCCCCTATGAAGCAGGGAAGAAATATACCCATTTTCCAGATGGGAAACTGAGGCACAAAGAACACAATTAAGTGTTTGCAGGAGTCTAACGGTTTACGCTAGCTCCCTTCGAAAGCAGCTGGAGAACTTCAGCCCCTCTTAAACATCTCAGCCTAAATGTCTCATCCTCAAATTAGTCTTTTGCAGAGACAGAACTTATATTGGGAAGTGAGCCTTAGAAGTACACATTTTGCACTTTCCCATACTAAAAAAAAATAATTAGACATTAATTAAATACTGGAACAGGCAAAAGCCATTTCATCTGAAAGAATGCCTTCCCTCATTATCTTGTTCTTGGTTAACCAGGTTTAGGGAATAATTTAGATTTTCTAAACTAAAAGGCCAAGTTCTAAGCTAGCATGAACAGATTCAACTCCAGTCAAGCCAAGGAAGTTCTGCGCACAAACATTAACAGCATATTTAACCCATCTCTGAAGCTTCAGAAGGACCATTTCGTCTTTTGGACTGGATGGTGGAAGGCAGTCTACGTCACTACCTCCACTGTCAGCCAAAAGAATAAGATCAGGCTGACTTTGCACTTAAAAATAAATTCCTTGTTATCCAGAAAGGAGCCAAATCATCATCTCCCATCACGGAAATGGTCATTTTTAAAGCAATAAATAAGTGGAAGGAGTGTTCTGTGTAACACCCTAAATTTTGTCACTAGTAAAAACATAATACTTACACTATCAAAAATCTCGCTGTACAACAGCTTTTCTGTTAAGGAAAGAAGGCCCCTAAAATCTTTTGCTAAAGTAATAACAATCTGATTCAGTGAAACCCAAGTTCAGCTGCTTTCATTCCTTTCATGCACAAATGCAGTATCTGACGCACAATCAACTTGTCTACAATTAAGTACGTTCATTTATACTAACTGAATCAGTTCCTCTTAACCATAAATTATGTATTTACTGCCAGGTCAAGTAATTTTTTCTTAACAACTTGCTGTTCAATCTAGGGGAGTTGCAGGAACAGAGCAGGATACAAAATTCAACTCCTTTCAGCAGAAAGTAGAAGTCAGGCTAAATGCACACAGCAACTCCAACAGCAGTAATTAAGAAACTTAAAAAAACGATTAGGGGCTAAAAAGATAGACTTAAGAAACAATTAAGAATGATGATTATTCAAATTAATGCATTCATAATATATGAATCATATGAGAGCATAATTTATGCATAAAACCTGATCAGAAGAAAACACTGTAAACCTTTCAATTTCTAAAGCAACAAAAAAGTTTTGTAAGAACAGGTGTGAAGCAAGTAAAAAAAAAAAAATCATATTATTCCAAACACTTTATTGTGAAGGTGTTTTCTGTATTGCCAAGGAAGAGCAATGTCTGAAATTACAGGACTACATTATTCAGAAAACAATTATGGTCTTAAGCTCTGTTTGTTATCTACAGTGACTGGGACAACAGTGATTTTAGAGAATTCTGTTTCTCTGTGCCTGAAGTATGCTTCTTGAAGTGATCGATCTTTCTACTGTCTACTTGTTCAAAAACACTTCTGGTTTGTCATCAAAAACTGAAGGCATAGGCACAAAAGTAGATAATACCCCATGAAGCTTCATAGTTGCTCAAGATGAATTCAGGTCTACCTATCTGTAGCTGATAGACTTAAGTTAATCCTCCTCAAACAGCCAAATCCTGATAACCAGAAGTACGCCTCAGTTTCACTTCTTTCTGGAAGTTTCTTGAAAAGAAAGTATCATTAGAGAACAAATTAAAGGTGACGTTACCAGCGTGGAAACAAAATACTGGCCAGAATTTAGCTGCCAAGAGAATAATCAGTTGACAGACTCTGAAAAGGAACAGTGACAGGCAGAGATTTTACTCTGAAGTTTTGTACGTGCGTTTCACCAGAATCTCTGTACAAGAGCTACACTGTGCATTTTGTTCCAGTGTCAGATCTGTTCCACGTTTAAATGTCTGCTTAGCAGAAGCTGAAGGTCTGTACCGCTTTCACTACACATGCATCTTCCCTTCTGCAAAACCTGTACAATAAAATGGCTTTACATTCATGGATGTACTAAAAGTTTCTGATAATGTTGGGGACACTTTGATATCACAGTCTATACCTGTTTGCCAGGATTCTATATATCAAAACGATTTAAGTTGTAGGTAGTTGGATAGCTTTGCCGATTATACTGGAAGTGGTCTGTTAAGATATTGGTTCGACCATACTGATAGTCTCCATGTTGTGCAAATGCCGTCAGTCCATTCTGAGACTTTTCAGGAGCGTTTCGATGCCTGTCTAAATTCACAAGGTCTCCAGTTGTAACTGGAAGCAACTGCTTCTTTGCTTCTTGGTTTGCATCATATTTTGTCTAGGAAAGAAAGAAAGAAAGAATATTTTTGTTACGTATCATCTAACACGTTCATATACCTAGAAAAAAGCATACAGTTTTACAATTACACTACTCTCTATGACTGTTAGAGTCTTAAAATATTAGTGACTCCTAATAAAAACTTCCTTCCTCATAGGCCAAATCAATAAGCTGCTCTTTTGCTCAAGAGATTTAGTGAGTTACTTCCCAATCTTCATTTTTCAAGAAAATATTAAGATCAAAATGTAAGTTTGTTAGAGACCTAACAGCTGGCCAGACCCAAGCACCCAAGTACTTCGCTTAGCTGATACACGTGCCTCCTCCGCAATGAAGTTTTATGCCACGCGTTCTACATTTTTGTTCTGCTGGCTGTTAACTTGTTGTACAAAAAAAAAAAAAAAAAAAAAAATCATTCAAAGCTACCGGATGTTTCAAGTGAATTTCCTGAGTAAATAACCAAATAAACCCCTTACCTTGTTATATAAGAAGACCCCTAAGATAGCTGTCATCATTCCAAGGACATTGGTGCTCGTAACCGGATTGCGAAGCATTATAAGGGACACTGTGATGACCATGATTCTTTTTGTGGCATTTGCGACAGAGTAACTTAGTGGGCTGATCAAGTTAAGAATACTGAAGGCAATGACATTCTGGGCAAAATTACAGAATCCACTGATTATAAGCAGCATCAAGGTCCAGGACCAATGAGACATCATGCTCTGTTGTAAAGACAAACATTACAAGAAATAAAAAATTATCTCAGGTTTCAGAGAGAGACAAACACAAATACAACTTGAGTCACTTCTCACCTGCCTTTGATACGAAGAATATCTGCGACTTAACTCTAAAGAGGCACCCAAGTACGTTACATTATGCAACTACCAGCTCTGAGGAAAATACCTCTCTACATAGTTGTAACACACATTCGGGGTGCATTTATTCCCATCTCCAGCTATTAATTCCCGAGATTTACGTTGTCACATAAGCTACCTCTCCTAACCCTGACATGAATTCTCACAATAAACACTATGCTTATTCTTTCAATATTGTTTTGTGAAACAAATTGCAGGTATTTCACAACAGTTCCTTCCCTGCTGATGAGGAACTACAGTGAAACACTTAAGTGCACTTTTTTGGTACGAGTGGTGATCTTTGCTTGGTTTTTGGGGTTTTTTCCTCTTTTCATTCTTAATAGGGAACAGTTTCCCAAATATGACACTTACCAAGTCGTTCTCTACTAAGAAGGAAGAAAGATCTACCAAAACCCACGTTGGGATCATGAAGAACACAGCATGGCACCCAAGTATGTTCAGCAACCGAAGATGATGTATTCGGGAATCTCTTAACACCTGACAAAAACACCATTAAACAGACTTTCTTCAGCTATTGCCCACGTTATCAGTGGAGATTCAGGAGCCATGTAACAAATAGCAGCTTTAGACAACAGATAAAGTATGAAAATAAGTAAATACTGTTATAGTACAGATCTCCTATAAGAAGACCAAAGAAAAACAGATGTCCGTTTCAAAAACAATGGTTCCTTGAGTGGTGACTCTTAGTATTAACAAGACAGTAATGAATTTAAAAAGCTCTACAAACCAGAAATCATTTTGTGACTAAATAGATCCAAGACATATGTTTTAATTTTGTTTCTAAGATTTCAAGGAGTGCCCAGTATTGACACTGACTCACTACAGAGAAAGGATTTAATACAGCAAGATACATTAAAAGCTTTCAGATGAACTGTTAAATTTAAGCACTGTCGAACTGCCAGCAAAAAAAAAAAAAAAAAATCCATGCCGAGGAGTAAAGAAAGGGCTTGGGATAAACTCTCGGTTCTGCCCAATTTTCAGTGTAGCAGCTTCGACAAGTAGGAAGAGCTGTAGAGAACAGGCGTGCAAAAGAGCCAACCATTACTTTGGCCTCCTTTGGCTATAAAGTCAACTTAAAAAAATATAAATATATGTACTGGAAAATACACACTGTCCTTCTGAAGGATGATGCCACTGACCAATGACATGAACAGCAGAACTATTACCTTCTTTGAAAAGATGTTCTGAAGTGAAAAACACAGAGTAGCAGCAAGTGCGCTGATGAGTCCCCACATATCAAAGGAAAGTTCTGTGACGGTGGCCAACAGGACACCAGTTATTATGGGGATCAGAGACAAGTACACCTGAAAGAGGAAGAGAGAGGAGTAGCTTACACCTTCTAAGAATTTTCATTTCAACTGAGTTTATACATACTGCTGATTTGGGGAGGAAAGGAGAAGGAAGAATAAAGCAACAGAACCAGGAAGCAACTTTTATACTATCGTAGTTTAAGGAAATTAGGGACTACAATACACACTGTAACAACTCCAGCGTTATCAGAGAGCGTCACCTTGCTCAATGTTTAGATGTGTTTTCTTTATGTTCATGAAAAAAGGAAAAGGAACTTGTAAAATCTGCATAATCTAATTTTAATCACAAAATTCACCCAGCTAACCAAAGCCTGAGCTTTCCTGACCCCAGTCAGAGCACACCAACGAACACCACCGAGAGAAGAAACCTCAGCAAACCTGTCCGCACCTTCGTTGTCTGCTTTTCCTTCATTATGATCCGCGAAAGAAGAACCACCCATATTGGCATCGTCGCTTTTACTGAGAATGGAAAGAGAGCGTTGGTGGGGATGTGAAGCTTGGGCCGACTCCACTAACCACCAGCAGCAGAGGGTGAGCGATCAAGGGCTCAGGTCCGGTCCCACCAAAGCCGTAACCTCAGCCCACGCCGGGTCATCCCTCCTTGTCGCCGTGCTGGGCGCTCGTACAAACACGGGCTGGTTCTTGATTCTTTGGGACGCTGCACCGGGCACCCGTAGGGGCACCTACCGGGCTTCGGGTCACTGCACCAGGCACCGGTACAAGCATGCAGTGGGGACAGGGACACTGCGCTGGACGCCCATGCAACCACACGCTGGGCTTCAGGTCACCCCACTAAGGCACCAGTGCAAGCGAACACCAGGTGCCAGTACAAGCCAACGCTGGGCCCCAGGACACCCCACCGGGCCCCTGTAAGCGCACACACTGGGCTTCAGGTCACTGCACCGGGCCCCATACCAGCACAGCCGGCGCTGGGACATCCCACCGGGCACCGACACGAGCACACCCCGGGCATAAGGACACGCCACCGGGCCTCACCTGTGTGCGCGTAGGAGACCGGGACCCTCCAGAGCGAGACGTGCGCGGAGACGGAGGCGAAGTACTTGCCGAAGGCGAGCGGCAGGATGTACCGGGGG
>NW_010519259.1:7414-11767 GCF_000687285.1 Phaethon lepturus | reverse complement strand
GGGCGATGGGCGGGGGGGCCGGGGAGGGGCGGGCAGGCACAGCGCTGCGCCGCTTGCAGGTACTGTGGTTCCCTTGCAGGCGCTTCTGGCTTTGCATTTAGTGAGCAAGATTCAAGCACTACCGGTTTGCTGCTTCCCTCTCTCGGAAGGAGGAATGGTGAAAGCATCGATTTGATCTGGAACAAAAGTCTGGGAGGTGCTAAACTAGCTTTAGGCATGAGTGCTGTCCTCTGCAGGCATAGAAATAGTTTGGGATTTACTTTTAATTTCCATTTATTCTGTTTATTCCACTTCTGTGACAAGTTAAAAGTTAAAGTTATCTAGGAACAGTGAAAGCGGAAAAATCTTTTTTTCTTTTCTTCTGATCTCTCACTAAATTTTTGGATACAAGAGGATGAGATTAAACTGGTTTTAAAATTTTGCATAACCCGGTCACCAAACCCAAACAACTCGGTTTTTAGTTCCAGAAAATGCTGTGCTTTTTTAGTACGTCCGTTTGTAATGTAAACAGGTTGGATAACTTAATTTAAAAGGCAGTAATCCACAAGATTTGAAGAGGTGCATGTTTAGTTGAATTCCAGTCTGTTTTTGACTGGAATTTGGCCCAAAAAGGTCCAACATAAGTAAGAGTAAGATTTGACGCTCATTTAATTACAAAAACAAGACTTATTTACCCTTTCTAGTAGAACAAAAGAGGAAGAATGTAAAAATCTCAATTGAAATATCATTGAGGTAGGTAGATCTACAAATTGCCAAAGGGAAGTACAAATGCAGTTTAAAATCTATGTTTATCAATATGTTTGATTATCAATCACTGAGTTATCCTTTAATAATAAAAATACAAATGTAAGTAAGGATAAATTGATTCTCTAAATATAGGTTTCTTTCTGACAATTTAAATAATTGAACTTTGATTTAGCAATTTAAGTGATTCTAAACAGTTTGATCTACATTCATCCATTCTGTTCCCAGAGGTGTGGATGGCAGTGGCTCTGCATGCCACCTGCTCTTTGCTGATGCAGCTATTCCTTGGCTTAGCATTTAATTTTTACTGCATCATAGTCTTCTCATCTCCAGTATGTAAACAAGTACAAACGATATTTCATATCATATGTAAGAGCATTGTGTGGCAACGGAAACGAAAGGTCTCTCTGGACTTTACTCAAGGCTTCCATCTACATGAACCTGTAGAGTAGAAGAGCCTCTGTCATCCTGGGAGTCTGAGGGATCTCTCAGACAATCCTGTCTCACCACTTGCCAAGGAATTTCTGAGTAATGCTTGTCACCAGAAGGGATCTCTTTTATCTTGTTGCTGCCAGTGGAGCTCTGTGGAGTTCTGTTTTCCTGTCAAGTGCCCTTGGGAATTTCCAAAGCACCGTGGAAGTGGCCTAAATCTCTACTTTTATCATACAATTAGCATCATAGCTTCGGTGTGGAACATGCCTCATTGTTTGGCAGTTATCTTGAATTCACCTTGTAACACCAAAAGCTAAAAAAGACCAGAGAATGTATTTACCAGCAGACCGCAGATTTACAGTATGGAAATAAAATGAAAACACTGCTTGTGTCTACCTGTAATTTAGATGAACTCCAAGGGGTTTCTTTTATCTATCTCAAGTTGATGGGGTTTGCAGCCCTGTGACTGGGCATCAACCTTGCACACAGATGCTCAGTCCTAAGGTTTACCTTCGTGGAGGAAGACCCCTGTTTGAGGTTTGGTACTCAGACTGGGGGATGCCATTCAGATTTACATTCCCTTCCCCTCTCCAGATTTCTGTGAGTGTAACTTAATTAGTAAGTTGATTTTAACCTTTTCCTGCTGCTGCTTAATTTTTAGAAATGCTAACAACCTTTGGGAATGGTTAGGTGGAGCTATTCCTGTCTAGACAGTAAATACAGCTTAATGACTGTCCTGGTCGTTAAACAATCTTTAACTCGTTGTGAAGTACATGCTCCCTTATGCTTAGTAGCACAGGGGGCAAGCATCCTGACCTCATTTCACATAGAAAAATCCCCTTTGTATAAACAAATATGTGTATTTATTAGCAACCACACCTTATTCAAATCTTTAAATGTGAATAGAGCATGTCAGTTTTTACTAATGCTCAACAGAGGCCAGACAGGGTAGTAAGCAAACTGTTGGATTGTAAGGGATTTGTGGGGACTGACTCCAGCTTCATCTTTCAGGAATACTGGGACAGTGTATTACGCTTTCTCCACCCGCTCTCCAAAAATGTGGGAGCTAATTTAGCATAATCTGCAGAGTCTGGGGAGTTACTACTGACCTCTGTGTTTGCTTTCAAAAGGCACCGTTCTTTATAGAAGTTTGAAGCCAGACATCAAAGTATTAATTTTGACGGACACTGAATTTCACAGAAATTCTGAGGGAGTTGTCAAAATGTGAAAGAAAACATCACAGAGGAAAAGCAACCAAATGCTGTGTTTAGTTACTTTAATCTATTCTGGTTTTGTATGAACACATTTGTGAAGTTGCTTACTGCTGGCTGTATACTCTTTTGGGCATGAAGATGTCCTTGATTCCTGTCTCGGGCAGTGTTTCTTCGCACTTCATCAGAAATTGGTCCTGATTGACAACAGACATTCATGTTTTTAAACTGGCTGTTAGGAATAGTCACAGTGCCACAAAGAAAAATAGGAGACATATGTCCCTAGAAGTGTGTAGTGAACGTAATCTATTCAGAGTAGTAGTTTCCAGTGGACTAACAGCAGGGAAACTTAAACACATGCATCAAAGGATTCAAGAGTCAGTCTTCATCTGCTTATCCTTGTGTGTGCTTTAAAAAAAGATAATCTATAGAAATCTTTTATAGTTATTGCAGATTTTACTCAAACCTTTGCAAATGAACTTCTGTAACTTGCTTTGCTGAGATGATTGTATCTGTGACTGTCTTTGCTAACGTTCAAGATTAAGGTGCCTAGGTTTATGTGTAAAACTTATTTTTTTAATGTAGATTAAAATACGAACAAAGTAAGTGCCATACTTATTCATGTTCTGTTACAGCCCACACAAAGAAAATAGAAAAGTTAAGACTTGAGGTCTATTCTATAATTCAGGGTTTTTACTGAAATTTGAAGGCAATTTAAACCACCTACTTATTTCAAAGGTAGTATCGATAGACCACCTGCTGTTGACATGCACTAAGAAAGATGGAGGGATGTAAATGAGTTTTAGTGATTTGCCTGCCTTTGAATACAAATGAGGCTAACAGCCTCCCATCCCGTGCTCTGGCAGTCAACTACCAGAATGTTTTCAGCATGCTTTATTGGAAAGGGAGTGTTGTCATCATGAATTATCATTATACGTTGTTGCTGTTGATGACTACTTGTTAGCAGTGGATAATTCAAGTGTAATTCAGTTAGAATATTTCAGGTTTGTCACTAACTATGTATTTTGTAACTGCTATTTGACAAGGAAAACTACTTCCAACTGAAACTTGGGAAGACTTCTCTAACCTGCATGTAGGTGGCTGTTGAAGGATTTGTGGTGGAGAGCGAGATGTAAGCTGAATTATCTGAAAGAGAGAGGAGAATACAAGGCTACCTATACCTATCCTGTGGTTGTAAAGATAATCTTCCAAGTTCAGTCAGCGTTTTTAGTCTGTCCAGGGAAGATGTGTAAACTTCTCTAATGGTCATCCATGTTTTTCTGTTGAGAATACCAGGAGACTTGGAAATGAAATCAAAGATTACAGAAATATCTGTAAGTTTTTCTTTTAATGTGAATGCAGAGCCCTTTGTGATGAAGACAATATTTCTTTCAGTGGCCTAACAAAAAACTAGGAAGCAAACTATTAAGAGCAGGAAGAGCAGGGTCACTTTTTGGGCAGATGAGATAAAAATATGAACAATCGAGACTGTCCCTTTGGAATAACGCAGTTGGCTGCTGAGGGAGGTTTTTGGACTGATTTCCATTCATTGTTTTCAGTGACCCTCCTTGAAGAGCCCAAAAGACTTTTTGTTTTAAGGTTAGCACCTCTTCTTTCTTCACTTGTAAATTTTGAAAGCACTCTGCTGTGATTCATCTGTGGCTGCAGACTGCCACTGGCTGTCTCCTCCCATGGCATCAGCCATCCTTTTTAATATTTGCCACCTATTCCTTTTTTGTGTGTGGCTTCAAAAGCAACAGTTGTCATGAAGCAGGCAATCCTAAATGACAGCTTTTGCTGTCTTGAAGCTCATAGGTCAAAATGGAAAATGAAGGTTCAGCAATGATTTGATAGCACCAGATACTATCCTACTGTTGTCTTATACTGATTTTACAGTTTAATTCACCACTATAAAACTTCCAAGTCAAGGAAATGTCTGCTTGTCCTTAAATGGGCAGCTATCACA
>NW_010519259.1:270-7383 GCF_000687285.1 Phaethon lepturus | reverse complement strand
TCTTCTTTCTGGAAGACTAGCCTGTCTCGGTTCCTATCAAAAATAAATCAATTTCCTGTGGAAACTGGCATAAATCTTTCCGATTGTTTCTTCATGGTTTTGCAGCGTTTGTCAGAGTTGCTGTTAGCTGTAGCTGGGTATTGTCTCCTGATGAATTGTAGCAGTGGATGAACAAAACAATATTAATCTGTGTTTGTTAATCCTGTTTTGTAATTAAATACATCTTTCATATAAATTCTGTTAAGATTTGAATGAAAGGGGATTTATGGAAACATGACTTGCTTTTTATAAGATAGTTTTAGGATTATGAAATCAACACTGGGAAAAAGAAAAGTTTGACTTCCTCACAGAGCAAAAGATTTTCTCTTTGTTATTCTTGCTTTGCTGGTGCTATAAAAAAAAAAATAAGAGCATTCAAGCTGGGTTGCCTGTGGTTTAACTCTAATTCTATAGGCTGCATACTCTTTCTCCCCAAAATCCCCACAGCAAGTGACCTTGTCAAACAAAAGTGTGGAATAATGGGAGGCAGCCCAGGGACTGTGGCTCATTTACAAGCAGCTGTTTGCTACTGTCAGAACAAAGGCAAATCAAAGTTGCATTAACGGGGTATGACAGGCACAGGGAGCAACTCCCCAACAATGTTCATCCTCTCGTGTTGTTCTGGTTATAATATTGGTTTGCCTGAAGGAGAAAATGGTCATAAGGTCAGGTCAGACATGTATGTTTTCAAAAGCCTTTCAAAATTGCACACATTTTTCAGCTGATCAACTATCGATGTTTTTTAACAAAATTAGCATAATGGCAAATAAATACATATTTATGTGCTTGCCTGGCTTTTTGCATGAGAATCAGAGCTACACAGAGAATTAACAATTATGTCTTCACGGCAAGATAAGTTTGTAGGGTTGTCTGGCCTTCCCCTCTTGTCTGATTCAGCCAGTCCAAGAACTAAGGCAATTGGAGGTAATGTTGCTTTTGAATTTCTACGTGGCATCCAAGCACGTTTGGAGGATCACTCTGACTTCTGCATAGTTCTTCTAGTCTACTGCTTGACTAGAACTTTTCTTTGCACCTTGCAAAATAGCACTGAGTTATCTGACACTTTGGCAAAGAAGTTACATAAATGACATACAGCCGTCCTTGACTTTCTGTTAAAACTGGACCCTGAATCCTGAGAAAAATTGTGAGGTCTACTTGACTTAGTTTAAGCCTGGTAATGTGTATTTATTGGGAAAACTCACCACCAGTAAAGAGCAAAGTAGATTTCTTATGCAATTGTGGAAGTTTTTAGGCAAAAAGGGCCAGAATCCAGCATATGAGTGAGCAGCACTCCCTAATCTTGATTTAACGGAGTATGCAGTAGGTGAGTTTTTAGCCATGTGAATGAGGCTGTTGCATAACTTGAGCCTGTACTGCTCAACACCAGTCTGCTGTCCAAAATCATTATGAATCAGTTAGACTTGCTAAGGACACGTCTGAGAAGGGCTTGGGAAGAAAGGAAATTCTAATCAAAAGGACAGGAGAATTTCTGGACATGAACTTTGTAACAAGGCACGCAATAGGCAGCACATTTCTCAGTGTTTACTGTACCTCACACAGGATGATAAAGGCTGAAGGCAGAGTGACTTTAACAGTCCCTGAAGTGCAGTATTCCCTGAGAAATACACAGTTTAAAGTGCCTTACTGCCACTATGCAATTTATAAATAAAAATAAGGAAAGCGGTAAGACGTAAACATTTATTGGGCAAATGGATGTGACTACTGCATCATTAATAGCTGGTCAAAAAGATCTATTTGTTCCAAAAAACAGCTGAGAAAGTCTTTTATATTTAGCAAGTTTTTTACTACTAGTGCAAATTACTGAATTGCTTGATTATTTTTGTGATACGGAGAGGGACACTAGGAAGAGGAAGTAGAGAAAAATGCTTTTAAAGTAAAATATACTGCAGATTTACAGCAACTGTGGAATACATTTTGGTAATGGCATTTGACATCTGCTGTATTTCTCAGTTCAAATGCGATAAACCCTTTTAGAATTTAACAGTTTGAAGTGCAGTTACTTCATTTTCAGCCTAATTTGCAGTTTAGTTTGGTATATTGAGAAGGTACAGTTATGAATAATGTGGATAAAGGCTGATTAAGATATGGCCAGTGTGTCTCCTAACCTTTAGAGACACTGTGCTCGAATTCTAAACCTTTTAGGGTAAAACTTCTAAAAGTGCAGTGGCTTGCATGCATACAAAGTTGTACTGACAACATCTTTTAAAGTGCTAACATGAATGTGAATTTAATTTAATTTATTCTCACAAACTTGCAGTTCTAGCTGTATGTGTTACAGTATCATGTACAGGTGCCAGCCAAGATTACAGCACCATTGAGCTCTACTCATCCAAAAAATTCTATATTTATCAGCATGGAGACTTGTCGAGTTTCCTCTTTTACTGCCATTATCAACTGTTTTGAAATATTCAAAACCTTAAGTGATATTGAAAACTTTCCCAGTGTCCAAAGCACATTGTGTATTTTGAAGTGAGAAATAGAACTGTACTTGTAAAAGTGTGCTTGCATTTAGTTTAACACTCAAAATAGAAGAACGTAATTTGCATAGGAAACTTGATAGTACTAATTTCTTTCTTTGAAAGGTTCAGATTTCTTGTACTGCTCTACATGTCACACAATGTGCAGCAGTTTTGTATCATCACCTCATAGTCAGTATATTTAACAGTAATTAAAGAAATTGAGATTTTATTTTGTTATGAATCAATCTGTTAAACTCACATGACAATATCCTAAATTCTTTTCAGTTAATGGTCCTAGTCTTGCTGGGAAAGGAGGACATTTTGTGCATTACTTTGCTTGAATAGTACTAACAGACTAACAGATGGTCACTTTCCAATTGGTTTGCCTTGAAAAAAGAAATTAAAATATTATAGTGCCGGGGAGAGATGTTGTAATGTGTCCCTTTCAAATTAACAGGTCGTTTTTTCTACTATTTTATGATTGTAAAATAGCTCAATGTCACATAAAAGGTTAAAAGCTGGAGTAAATGGCATCGTGGGAAATTTGAAATAAATAGGGTCTCATATGGTTTATGGCTCTATACTTGAATACGGAAGGAATATATTTCCTTGAAAAGGCATTCTGTAAGAGCTTGCCATGTTAATATGAATTGTGGTCACAATAGATTCTATTTACGTAGTTTTAATTCACAAGGTAACATTTTTTTTTGTTGTTTACTAAATTACTGCTTGCAAAGGCCACTTGTTCAAACTGTTTGCAAGCCTAAGAAAAATGTGGTATTTTCAGAAAAAAACTGAAGCCACAGACTCCAGTTCATTGAATTATTCTGCTGGTGTCTTAGTGGTTACTTTTTATAAAGCACAGACCTTAAGCACCGATTAAGATTTAGACTCCAAACTGTCAGGTTTTTCATATTAATGACAAATCTGTTTTTCCACAGTAAAACTGCCTCCGCTATGATGTTCTGCAATGTCCTAGTTCCAACAACCATACTTGAGCAAGACTTGAACACATTTAGCACCTGTGTCTGTTCCATTGGCTGTTTTATTGCTATGCAGGTGAAGAAAGGTGATGGGAAAGGCCTTGTAAAGTTTCTCACTAGCTACCTGGGTGAGATAACCCTTATTTCTTCTTCTGATATACCGTCACCTGTGGCTGTTACAGGGTTAGGGTCCAAAGACTAAGAGGAGTTGCTTAAAATTGAACTGTAAAAATTGAAGGATTTCTGATTTAGAAGTCTTGGCAATGGGAAATGTTTTGCCTTTCAAAATCATTAGCAGTGGTAGCCTTTAAAATTACCAGTCCTGTGCAGCCATGATGTTTGTATGTTGAATCTGATACAAAGACAGTTGTCACTTTTGTTTTGAATTGGGGATTGTGAACTACATCTAATTCCATCAGGGATCTGGAATGAGAGCGGGGAAAGAAAAGAGCCACTGGAACATTCTCCTGCACCCAGAGCTTGTTCCTCAACATACAGCTTGTGTAATTTTCACAAAGGGCAATGCTGTGGTTTGCTGGTTTGGAGTTTGTTTTTAGTCTCGTCCTACTCTCCCAGAAAGAAGCCTTCTGGTTAAGTTGCCTATAAATGAGCATCACAGCCAGTTTGTTTCAAAGTGCCTTTCTGTTTTGCTTCCAGTCATCTTTGCTTAATACAGTTGGTAATCTATGAGGAAATACAGAACACATTGCCTGTATTTCTTAGTAGATGAAAAGCAATGGTAACTGCAGAAAGAGGCTATTCAGATAGGTGATGAAGCCTGAAGATATAATGTCCCTAAAAGCTAGCTTAGGCCAATTAAAATTAATAACCATTTCTCGTAACTACTGCAGGAGAGAGTTGTGGATATTTCTGCATGATGCTTTACAAGGACGTACTAAAATTGCGTTTGAGCTCAGAGCTGTTTGGAAACTGCTTATCTACAGTTTAGTGGTACCACGCCCAACCTAATGAACCAGATGCAGCAACAGTCTATGGTGAGCACAGTGCAACCCTCCAGCACGGCTTTTGGCCAGTTTGAAGTGCGAGTTGAAGTTTGCAGCATCAAGGGAGGGAGCGTACCTGCAGCTGCGCCATGCAGGCTAGCACAGGCTTGAGAAGGGACACCCTTGGCTTCCACCGCTATGGGACAAACTGCCTCCATGTCGGCTCATGCCATACGAGTAACAAGTTGGTTTCAGATAAAGAACCAATAACGCCTTGCAAAAACTCCCCCCATAATAGCAAAGTTTATTGATGTCCAGGGATTAGTTTTGCAGAGAACAAGTTTGAAGGCTTTTGTTCAAAATAGCAGAAGTCTAAGCAAAAAGGTGAACACAAAAGATGATAGAGACTGCTCAAACAGAGGACATAAAAGTTCTAAAGAATTGACAAATCAAATTGACCACCTGGAAAATTGTTCAGAGGAGAAATATCAGGTTGTTACGGCTTCCTACCAACAGAAGAGGCAGAGGCATTTTTTTCACAGTGGATTATGATGGAGCAGGGTCTCTGTAATATTGAACTCCTTCTCCAGCATGTTGTGTCACTGGGAAGGCCAGTGACACACCACTCTCTGAATCTTGGCAGAATGTGAAACTCTTGGATGACAGAAATAGATTGTCACAGAGATGTTTAGCCCTAAAGGTTCAAGATCACTGAAATTTAGCAAAAGACATAAAAATAAACTGGTTCCTGTCATTGTCCTTAGGAATCCAGACAAATTTTTCAAATAAGAATAAAATAGTGGTTAAGAGTGTGCCATAGTAAATTATCTGTAAATCAGCTAAAGGCTTTTTTTTCTTCTGATGGATGCTACATGTGTATTCTGGAAATGAATGTATTTATACGCAAATGGCACATTCATTTGCTTTTGCGTTATCTTTTCTGATGGAAACCTTTATTCGTCTTTTTCTTTTTTTTTTCTTAAGGTGATTGAATTTTAGAGGAATATACAGTGATACAGATATTAATATGCATTAATGTAATTGGCTATAATTAATGCATAATTGTAGCTTTTTAACTGAGATTACAACTACAGGGCCTTCAGTTTTTAAAATATGGAAGAATAATTCTTCCTATATGTGATTTAAGTTTTATAGCTGGAAGGTGTGTTTGGATTAAAGAATATTTTCAGCGAATAGGAGGGGGGAGGAGTCCATTTCAGTCTGAATTCTCTCATGATGCTCTGATCCTATGAACTGTTTTGGAATAAAGGTCAAAGATAAATTTGCCCAAGCTCTCTTGCTACCAAACACCTACATTGTGCTTCCTGGGAATAGAAATATGGATGTGTTTTGGGTTGGAGGAGCATTTATTTTGTTTTGATTGAGCCTGCTCTGGAACAAGCATTTATTGCTTTTTATGCATTGTGTGTCTACAGATCTGTTGAACACAGGTTTTTACCGATGTCCTTCGTTTATGTTGGAATAGTTGAATATTACAGCAGAAAAACTGTCACACCACATGTTTTCTTGAGATGCTTGGTTTATCTACCAACAAACAAATAAAAGACAGTTGCTAGAGTCAATAAAACTAAATGAATAGCTTGCTTTGAGTAGTAGCTGGACAGAAGAAAGTTCTGTTAACATGTTATTCCCCTTTGAGTAATGGATAAAAATAAATTTGTAAATGACATTTACCCAAATGTGATGTCATGATAAAGTTCAGGAATTATATAGTGGATATCCAGAATGTCCCACTGAAACTTGGATCCTGAGCTGAATCCTTTAAGTACTGAAAGAAACCAAGATCATTGGAATGGCATACAGCAAAGGATTAAAATCACCAAGGTTTATCAGTCTTGTTACTTCTAATGTATTTTGCTAACGTTACACTTCTGAAAATACATTGAAGAAATTGGTTTTGGTGGTTGTTGCTTGGAATAGGATTAGGAATTAAAAGAAGATTTATCCACTGGTAAGATAGCAAAGAGGCAATGAACTAGTTGAAGCGTTTCAATTCTTCCTTTAGAAACCTTCCTGCTAGTCTTTTTCTCTCTGTACTTCCTAAAGGGAGATTTTTTTCTTTTTTTCCCCTTCCCGCAATCCTTCCCTGTTTCTCTGGATTTTCTTTTGCCTAAAGTCAGCTGGGAACATAATGTACTTGCCTGTTGTTCCTCCTGTTTCCTTACTTTGAAGATACTTCCTCTAAAACCCGCTTCAGGATTTCTTGAAGGATGAGATAGAGACACTAATATAGCTTTTTCCCCTTTTTGGCCTTCCTGGCGTTGAAGTACTGGGAATTGCTTATGCTCAAAGTTTGGTGTGTATCTAGTGGTGATGTGTGATTACATCAAAACCAGAAGGAAAAAACAAGTTTGGATATGTTTATAGAAGGTAATTACCATTGCAGAGGAAAAAGACAATGATGCAGTAAGCTATCTGAACGACTTGGCGTGCAGTCAATTTTTAATCTGTTTCTCTGTGCTTTTGAAAGCATTTATTTTGTCTTGTACTTCTTTTCCCTGTTCATCTCTTTTATGAGCCTCTTGCATGTCCACGAGTAAAAGGAACGGCTGGTTCCTGCTTCCAGGAGGCTGTGCTCAGGGAAGCCGGAGCACAGGGAGATTCCTGCGACTAGTGACAGGCCAAGATAACCAGGCTCAAGATGTA
>NW_010519259.1:0-236 GCF_000687285.1 Phaethon lepturus | reverse complement strand
ACAAACCACGCCTGCCGAGCCCTTCCAACGCCACGATCAAGCCCGTCGCTCCCATTTCTGAGCTGAGCGTTGATGGTGGCCTGCCGGAGCTGGCTGCTTGACGACCGCTGTCTGCAGGCAGGAGGCGGTGGCGCTGAGGGCCGCGGCGCTGAGGGCCATGCGGCCTGCTCGGGCGGCTCGCCTGGCTCCGGGCCTGCCTGAGAGGGACAGGAAGGCTGCTTCCTCGGGCTCTGACC
>NW_010519258.1:1199-6402 GCF_000687285.1 Phaethon lepturus | reverse complement strand
AAGGAAGGAAGGAAGGAAGGAAGGATGCTTTTACTGGTCAGAACAGGCAGTTTGTTAAGTGCACCTTCAGGCCCACAAAGACATTTCAGCACTCCTGTGTATAGGGAGTAAGAGCTATTTTGTTATTTTTATTTTTTTGTGTCAAACTCATTGAAAACACATGCCTATGCTACATGAGGTTAATTCCTGTACTCCATATGTATTGAGATCCTTTGTGGTGAGCTATAAATGGAAAAAGCAACACTCAGGCTCCCCAAACCACCCCGAGTCCTAATGATGCATCCTGGTCTCCTGACAAAGAAGAATCGCTGCATGCAGCACTTTTCTCTTTACATGTGCAGGATGATTATCATTCTGCTCATTAAACTAAGGTGTGCATACCCAACTGTGGCAGAAGTTAAATTACCAAGGTGAGGCCTCACCTCCCAGATGCTACTTTCTGATCATCAGTCTGAATTGATTATTGCTGTTTAGTTTAGTCAGTTGGTTGTTTTATAAGCTGAGTGCAGCATTCAAGTCCATTTTGACATGAGAACTCACATTCTACAGTTCAAGAGTTTGGGAAGATCAGGACCACCAGAATTTAATGGAGAGAGAGGTGTACAATGGGCAGGGGTGCGAGTGAGGGACAGGAAGCTTTACAACATCTACCTAGAGGATGTAATGCCCTGCTTTATCTGATGCTTTGCATTTCTTGCAGGAGTTAGAGCTCCCTCAGTTCTTGATCGCTTTCTCAACACTAAGATTCACAGAAGCCACACAGTGAGAAATAAAGTCAAGTCTTTCTGGAAACCTGGCAGGTCAGGCTTGTGCGTAACTGCAGAGTTAGGGTGGTTTTTTAACTCTAAGTGCCTTAATTTTATATATGCGTGTCTGCATATATGTGTGTGACACACACATGCACAGACACATATATATATTTATTCACATATATACATATATGAGAAAGATAGGGGAAGAAAGGATCTGTACAATGTGGAAGGAGAAGTGTTCAACAGCAGTTGGCCACATGCTAAGTGCAGAACGAAGATCCTCAACTTTGCTCATTTAAAAAATAAAGATTAGTGCCTAAATTAGTTCAGATCAGAAGTTATTATCTTCCAGGGCCTAGCAGTCAAGGCTGTCATATTGCAGAAGATACCTTCTCCTAGTGTTGCTTCCTTCACCCGATGATGTTGGAAGTAGAGTATGGTTAGGGACCAGAAAGAAGAATATGGCTCAAAGGATCTGTGATGGCATTTAAGATCTGACAGGCTGCCAAAAGGGGATGGAGGAGGCAGGGATGAGAGGGCACTGGAAAGCCTCTCCCACCTACCTGCTGGGGAATCCAAGGGAAAGAACAGCACAGAAAGAACAGTTGCCCGACTGGGCGACGCCGCAGTTCATGCTGGTCCCTAGTTCCTCCTGTGTCCTGCCATGACGGGACAGGCTGCCAAAAAGCCATCTCAGGGAAAGGAAGGGGAGATACGATGACGGCAGCAATGTCTCTATAAACAACCTAGGGAAACTTGAAGTCTTGCAGAAACACGACTATGAGTTATCTGGCAGAAGCAAATGCTGAGCCCTGCAGCACCGCAGTGGCTGGGGAAGGAAGGTATCCCATGGGCGCTGGTGGGCTTTGCCCGCCTCTTCTGCATCCCTCTCACTCACCCTTGCTCGCTCTTTCTTACGTTCTTTCTTTTTCTTTCTTTCTCTACTCCCTTCTGCGCTGTGCCAGGAGGGAGCACAGAACTCCTGACAGTGTGTTGGTGCTTTGCCCTTTCCTTCGCTAACTCTTACAGCTCAGTTCCTGGAGGCACTTTCAGCAAATTAGGGGACGTAAGATAAAGGCACAGTGAAACTATCTAAATCAATCTGTTGAGTCTCTTCAGTGAGTTTTGGGGGAACACAAAAAAGTCTCAACTAATGACTGCAAAAGCAACCAGCTGCTGCAATTTGGATGCATATAATAGATAAGTTTAATTGACATTCTGAGAATGCACCAAAAAGCATGCATCTGCACCTTTCAGCTATAAAGGATACTAGGTTTTAGGTGTTGCTATATATAACTTGACTTCTTAATTTTCCATATAGCTTTCCCTTTAAGGGATGGGATATGTTCCTTTCCGACAAAGCCTGGACAGAAGCCAACACATTTCCCTGAGCAATGCAGGAAAACAATCAGGTTTCTCTAACCGGTTCATTCAGGCCCTCGGTCTATCAAGCACTTTTTAAAATTTGTTTTTATTATTATTAATTTTATTATTATTATTATTATTGAATTCATGCATTAATTACTTCAAGTTACACCTTAATCAAATAGGCCATAATGCTGAATATTTGAACATGCTTTGATCTCCAAAAGTTATTGTTCCCATTTGATTAACATACGCACTTAAATACAGTACTTTAAATTACTAGTCAACAATTTAATAAATTAAGGAGTGCACTTCTGGTGAATGCAAATCAAAAAGTAAAAGAAAAGAAAAAAGAGAGATAAAGGACCTATTTTTAGAAGATTCAGTTCAAACGAAAGCTTATCCGCTATTGTCTGAGGTAATGTTTCAGGCATGCGATTATAAAATAAATAGTATCAAATTCAAACATGCTTATAGTAAACTCCATTGTGCTATCTTGCAACAGGAGGGGCTTAAAGTTTTCTATCCAGTTCTGGACAGGGAAAAAGAAAAGTGTATTTAAATCATCTGCATGTAAGAGAACTTAGCAGCATTGCAGATGTTTTGTCTTCAGGTTTTTTTTTTTTTCCTTTTAGAATAGTTCTTCTACGGACAGCAAGAGAGACCAGGCTTAAGTATGTTTTTAATAAGGTGCTGTGTGGATCTGTAGATTGGAAGTATGTAATCTTTTGAAGTTTCATCAAGGGCGGAAGGAAAATTTGCACTCCTTCATAAAAACCATGGCAAATGCTTGCTGCAGGTTTTTGCTAATCTTTTTTATTATTATCTGATGCACTTTCTTGCAACTGTGCAGTTTTGCAGAATATTTTTACTGGAATCCATGCATATGCTTTATAACTCTAAAAACTGTCTTGCTTAGTTTAAGTTAACGTCATCCAAAAAAAAAAATGGGAGATGTGAGAGGAAAAGGTTAAGTCTAGCGTCATACAGCTTAAAACTAAACTAGTTCAAATGGTTATCATTTACCAGGTGGAAAACGCTTTTTAAAAATAAACAAAATCTTATCTTTCATGGATCCTGGAAGCTTCTTTATCTCTGAGCAAAAATTCGCAATGCAACAATGCATTTACGAGGTAAATAAAGCATTCAAAGACTATCAGTAAAGCATCTACAAAGTGTGACTCTGTCACTAAAGTCTTCGAGCTGGGAGTGGGGATTTTGGTTATTTTGTTTACACATCAGTCAGCAGCTTGCTTTTATTAACGCAGTTTTGGTTGGCTACAGTGCAGTTGCCAGTTCTGAGATTAGCCTCTCTAAAATTGTCTATGCTATTATTCATATCCTCTTCGATTTCCATGTACTCAGATTTGCTGATTGTGGAGGAGCTGCGGCGACTGAGATCACTGTCAGATGCTAAATTAGGGGAGCTAACGTGAAGTAACTGAGCCTGTTCTTCCCCTTCTGTTTCTCGGTGGTAGAAGTAGTTGAAGTTGGACACGATGACAGGTACAGGCAGGGCAATTGTCAGCACACCAGCGATGGCACACAAGGAGCCTACGATTTTGCCTCCAATTGTCACAGGGTACATGTCACCATAGCCCACAGTGGTCATGGATACCACCGCCCACCAGAAAGCATCAGGGATACTTGTGAAATGAGACTCAGGTTCTTCAGCCTCAGCAAAATATACCGCACTAGAGAACAAGATCACCCCAATGAAGAGGAAGAAGATTAGTAAACCTAGCTCTCTCATACTTGCTTTGAGGGTCTGTCCCAAAATCTGGAGGCCCTTAGAGTGCCGGGAGAGTTTGAAGATTCGAAAGACTCTTACCAGTCTGATGACTCTCAGGATGGCCAAGGAGGTGGCCTGCTCTCCTTTCTGAGTCCCCTCCCGCTCGGCCATCTCGGTGCCCAGGGTGATGAAGTAAGGGATGATGGCAACAATGTCAATGAAGTTCATGATATTCTTGAAGAACTCAGTCTTGCTGGGGCAAGCAAAGAAGCGCACCACCAGCTCAAAGGAGAACCAGATAATGCACAGGGTCTCCACAACAAAGAAGGGATCTGTGAAGATGTTGGATTTGTAGACCTGGGTGGTGTTGTCAGTGCGATGCACTGTATACTCCTTGTCCTCTTTCAGCTCAGGTAATGTCTCTAGGCAGAAGATCACGATGGAGATGAGGATCACCATGACAGAGACTATTGCAATGACCCTTGCAGGCCCAGAGCTCTCTGGGTATTCAAAGAGGAGCCATACTTGGCGCTGGTACTCCCCCTCCGGCAAGGGTCTCTCCTCATCTTTGATGAATCCTTCATCTTCCCGGAACTTCTCCATGGCCTCCTCACCCAGCTCATAAAATTTGATCTCCTCAGAGAACATGTCCAAGGGCACATTGACCGGCCGGCGAAGCCGCCCCCCAGACTGATAGTAGTAGAGGATGGCATCAAAGCTGGGCCGATTCCGGTCAAAGAAGTACTCATTGCGCAAGGGGTCAAAGTACCGCATGCGCTTCTTGGGGTTGCCCAGCAGAGTGTTGGGGAACTGGGCTAAGGTCTTCAGCTGTGTCTCAAAGCGTAGTCCAGCAATGTTTATCACTACGCGCTCACAGCATTCATGGTCATCGTGGGCAGCGGGCTGGTAGCTATCCTGGGGGTGGCCAGGTAGCGCAGAAGTCTCATCCATGTTCTCTCCAGCCATCACGGTCATGGTGGCACCCAGGAAGGAGGACCCAGGGTCAGGGGAGGAGAAGTGAGGGAGAGGGACCTGAGAAGGGGGAGGAGGATGGGGGAGAGCAGAGAGCCCCAGGGCAGTTTGTGGGGCGGGGTGGGGGGGAGGCTCAGAGTTTGCAGGGAGGGATGATGAGTCGGGATGGAGAGCTTGAGGGAGGGATGGCTGAGGAGCCTAAAGGATGGAAATATCCAAAAGGAGAAAGGAGAGGTGGGATGAAGGGAAAGGCATCAGGGATGATGAGAGGGTAAAGAAAGAGGGAAGAAGTACCTTTAGGGGGGAAGAGGGCAGGTAAGGTGATGGGTCCTGTCCTCCAAGCCAGGAGGCTGAAGGTCTATGGAGTGCACCCCGAGGCTGG
>NW_010519258.1:0-1168 GCF_000687285.1 Phaethon lepturus | reverse complement strand
CCCAGCCGTCTCCTTTTGCCTTTAACTCGATCCGTCCACTTTTCTCGCCGACTCGACCATCGCCGCAGCTGCTGTCATGAAGTTACCACACACACACACACACACACACACACACACAAATAAATAAATAAATAAATAAATCACGGGGCAGCTGGGAGGCGAGTCCTCGCAATGCCAACTCAGCAAATTTCCATCGCCTCCCCCCACACTGCCCCGGTCCTCTCGTCTTGTGCGCTGGGGAGGGAGGGATGGAGATACTCTGCTTTTGAAGGCATAAGGCTCATTTGCAGGATGGAGGCTGCCAGGGAGGAGAGAAACGTAATAAACCAGCCCCCATGCCCCACCACACACACACACGCTCAGGCGCAATGGATTGGCTTTCACACCAGTAAGTACATCCCGTTCTGCCCACTACGGCAGCACATGCAGAGCCCTACGCGTTCCCACACATCCCTGGACACGCACCGAGGCCTCCGAGGCAGGAAGGGGGCCAGTGTGGAACTCTGCGGTGCCCTGAGCACATCGGGAGGGCTTCCCAGGCAACTTCAGCGGGCTCAGCTCCTGCGATAAGTCTCCTGACAACCACACTCCCCACTTCACAGACGGTGGAGACTTAGCTGAGCACTGAGAACTTCATCACACCAATCGGGGGGATACAGGGAGGGGGCGCAAAGCATCTCCTCTCCTGCTTTGCAGCAGCTAAACACAGCTGAGAGACAGGCGAGGGGAGGGATATCGACATCCCAGACCCAAACTGTCCAAAATAGAGTCCAACAGCGCGGGGGGAGAAGGGGCTTTTCCTTACCTGCTCCGAGTGAGATGCGCTGGTTAGGAGTAGGAGCCAGTGCCGGAATGCGTCAAGTCGCCTTGCAGCAGCATCCAAAAAAACCAAACCAAAACAAAAACCGCAGCGGCAAACTCAACCCCCCTCCTCCTCCTCTTGCGCCCCTCTTAATAATACAGCGATCGCTTTGCAGGGCTGCCTGCGAGACACTGAAATATTCATACACTGTCTTAGGCTGCACCAAGGGCGAGTGGGTTTAATTAGTTTCTGCCGAGAACCGCAGTGGGGGGTGGGGGGGGCGTGTGGAAAAGAGTGCAAAGTACCTTTTCCAAAAGGCTTGAGTTAGTAAATAAAATCAAGGAGTGTTAGGCAGCTGCCGGCTCT
>NW_010519257.1:0-1192 GCF_000687285.1 Phaethon lepturus | reverse complement strand
CGCGGTCTCCCCGGCGGTCGCGCTCCAGCGAAGCGGATCCGCTTGGGCTCATCGCAGCAGGACCCAGTCGTGTCCCACGTCGTGTTCGACGCCGCTCTCCTGCCCGTTCACTCTTGCTGCGGCCACTGGGAGTTAATTATCTGCGCCGAGGCGATCTGGGCTGCGCCGCTCTCGACGAGCGGTTCCCGCTGAAGCCCCTGACGTAACAGGGAAGGTTTTGGATGTTCCGTGTGTAGCTGTTTTTAGCCACCTTGTCCAAGTTCTGCCTGGTGATCGGGACTGTGGAATCCTGGAACTAGTTTTGAGAGAGCACCATTGTGGATTTTTACCATGTAGGCGTACCTGTGAAAACCATTAATATTCAAACAACTTTGCTAAATAAGCAACTTATGCCAGAGTGGTTATTTATTACTATTTATGATGACAGACTTATCTTACTGATTTCTCCAACATGTTTCTCCAGAGGAAATTAGATACAGTACTTGGTTTAAGCTGCCAGGGAGGAAATGTTTCCATAAATACTTAACAACTCATCTGGAGAGATGACAACTATCGGTATGTCCTTCACAATGTCCTGTTGGTCGTTGAGTCTGGTTTAGAGCTCAGTTGTTGATTTTTTTTTTTTTTTCTTTTTCTTTTTTTTTTTCCCCCCTCTCCCGGAGAAAGGTCACTTGGTGGTTTTAAAGTGGGGTACAAAGTGTATGCAGAAAAACAAGTCTTGAACTCTGAAACCTTGAATCTAAGGGCTTTTTTCTTTTCTTTTTCCCCCCTCTCTTCTGTTAGAATCACTGGGGAATAAATTGCCAGGCAGCTTTTAAGACTTTCTATTTGCATACATGGCACTAGAGCACACGGAGATTGTGCCACCAGTTTGGTGGTGAAGGCAACCGTTTGTGCCCAGCAGCGGCACTTGGCTGCATCCCCTGTACTGCTGTGGGCAGGGGCTTGCACGGGGGGCCGTGGCACCGTCCCCTCCCTTGGTGCGGCGCGTGGCCGGAAACCGCTCCGGCGGAATGCGGCAGAACATTTCCCTCGGGATTTCAGCACTGTTCTGGGAGGAACTTAACAACAGATGAACAGGGGAAATTTCAGTTATGTGGGAGTTGTAGAAACAAGATGAGGCACCGTATGAAATGCATTAAAATAAGCAGATGATTTGTCTAAATCTCAGATTTTGCCGGTTAAGAAACCT
>NW_010519256.1:1981-2815 GCF_000687285.1 Phaethon lepturus | reverse complement strand
GTCGTCGGATAAAATGGCTCTTGATAAAAATTCCTCTTTTCTTTTTAAGCAGGTGATGGGATTATTTATTTTTCTCTTCCTTCAGAGATTCGCTGCATCTGATCTTGCTCAGATCAGAAGCTGTTCCGTGCCAAGGACCAGAAATCCGAACATAGCTCAGCCCTCTGAAATGAAGCGATTAAATTAACTTGAATGTGTAAAATTTCAGCATAAAATGATCCAGCGATGCACTTTATCTACTGGGAACTCTTTAAGGAGCTCTTGGAAGTTAGCGTGGATTCGTTTGCTTAAACGGACCTGGAGCATGTAATTACATTTAACCTGGTGCATGTAATTACATTTAACATCGTGCTGTCGCTCTCGCCCAATAAATTAATCTTTAAACACCTCGAACATCGAGCAGTGAGGATTTTGGCATTCCTCCTGTCTTCTGACATCAGGCAGCCTGTGTCGCCCGAGGGACGGGCAGCACCTTGGCCTTCCTGCTACTGCGCGTTGCCATCACGTGCTGGGCTGAGGCCGTGTCACCTCTGTCACTCGGGATTTGGCCGGTCGCCGGGAAGCAGCCTTGGCGGCACACTTCACCGCGAGGTCCAGTGCCTTACCAGGGAGATTTCCCAATGAGTTCTGGGGCAGGAGCGGGCGGTGATGGGGCTCAGGTGGTTCCCAGTGCGGGGATCTCCCTCCTGAGCATCTCCCCTCACACAGCAGGTGCAGCGAGGGACCCTCCTCCAGCAGACCCCGCTTCAAAGCACGTGCCGTGGCCATCATCTTCCGTGTCCTCATGGAAGAGGCTGCCATGGCATGAGGGGGCTGGGGCACAAGGCTGATGGA
>NW_010519256.1:499-1925 GCF_000687285.1 Phaethon lepturus | reverse complement strand
AGCTGCCTGAAAGGGGGTTGTGGTGAGGTGGGGGTTGGTCTCGTCTCCCAAGGAACCAGCGACAGGACGAGAGGAAATGGCCTCAAGTTACGCCAGGGGAGGGTTAGATTGGAGATGAGGACAAATGTCTTTACGGAGAGAGCGGTCAGGCCTTGGCACAGGCTGCCCAGGGAGGTGGTGGAGTCACCATCACTGGAGGTGTTCAAAAAACATGTGGACGTGGCACTTCAGGACACGGTTTAGTGGGCGTGGGGGTGTTGGGTTGATGGTTGGACTTTGTGATCTTAAAGGTCTTTTCCAACCTTAACGATTCTGTGATTCTGTGACATTGCTGTGAACGGGGGATTTGGTGTCTGAGGGTGAATCCCTGTGGCTCTGGAGGAATGAGCGGCTGGTTCAGGGCATCCAGCTGAGATTTGCAGAGGGTTGGCTTGTCTGGGCCAACTTTGGACAACCTGTGCTGTTCCTTCCCTTTACTGCACCTCTCCAGCGCCTTTCCCTCTGAATGAAGACCTGCATTACGGATTCATTTTCCCACACTAAAGTGCACCCAAACGCACGCTGGCAGCTCTCTGGGATGAGGGGAGCTTTCCTGGGTGCAGGAGTTACACGGCAGCTGGAAGGATCACCAGCGGCAGGAGATAAAGTTGGGGCAGCAAGAAAGATCAGCGCATTGGGTATCTGCCTGACCGTGGTTTCTCGGGCCGCTGTGGATAAATGATGGCATGCGGAGGGCTGGAGTGGGAATTCCATGTCAGACTCGGGGATGGATCGCTGGAGCAGCAGGGGAGAGGTGCGTGCATTAGGATCAGGGTTTGGGGGACACAGAGGTGGCAAAGTGGGGGAGGCTGGGAAGGGAGGCGAGCGGTGCAGCAGCAGCAGGGATGCTCTGGAGCAGTTGCTGGCAGCGTCGCAAGACGGAGGTGCCCTGGGGTCCCGAGGGAGCCGCGGGGAGTGCTGAGGGCGTGCTGGGTGTCTTCTCGGGCCGGGTTGTTGCCGGTGCGATGTTTGAGCTGGGGTTTGGGTATCAGGCTCCCCTTTGCTCGGTAGCTGATGCTCTCTCTGAAAATGGGGTGGAGGAGGGAGCTGGCGGGGCGGGTGCCGGCGCAGGGCAGGCTGGCGCGCTCCAGCGTCCTCCTGACTCCAAATTTCAGATGGATCCCAGCAATAATCATGTGTCTGAGAGCAAGTGGCAGTCAGTCATGCTGAATTAAACAACCTTTTATGAAAGCTCCTGTGCACGCTTGGATAAATGAAGGCGCCTAATAGACAGTGAGTCATGACACTCTATTTATCTTCCTTGCTGAAAGCCTGAGCAGATGCAGGGACCTCTTTTATCTGCCAGAAACATTGGAAAATGAATTTGTTACGTACGGGGCGCTGGAGGGGGGAGATCATGCCAGCAGGCTGGGGGTGCAGTCACTGG
>NW_010519256.1:0-450 GCF_000687285.1 Phaethon lepturus | reverse complement strand
GAGCCTGGGCAGCCTGCGCTTTCTGCTCGAGCAGACAGAGCTTTCGGTAGCAGTAAATAAATGCCTTTTTTTTTTTTTTTTTAAAAAACCCCCCTTATTTGGACCAGAGTTGGACAACTGTGAGGGGCTCCTTGTTCAGCAGCTTCGTTCTCTGCCTGCAGAATTCCCAGGACCGGGATTTTCCCTGCTTTGGAGACTCATTCCTTAAAAGAAAATCTTTTCCCTTGGCAGTTTTTTTTCCAGCTCCTCTGTGATCCAGGCTGTCAATGGATCAGAGCGGAGGTGTGCGACCCGGGACTCCCGCCCGCTCCCCTCCGCCTGGCTCGCAGCCTGCGGCACTCGCTGCCTCTCCCTGTACCTGTCTGCGAAGGGGATAGCAGTTATCCCATAAGAGGTGCTGTGCTTAATTACTTACAGTAATTAAAACCTCTCATGGAGGTGTCAGATAAG
>NW_010519255.1:1661-8628 GCF_000687285.1 Phaethon lepturus | reverse complement strand
ACCCAGGGGCAGGACCCTGCACTTGGCCTTAGTGAACCCCATGGTGTATTTGAAAATGGCGTTTCTGTCATCCACCCACCCCTGAAAGGCCTGGCGCAGCCTGTGCTTCACAGCAAGGAGCACCCAGACACGCGCACTCAGCGTTGGGACGGTCGCTGCCCAGAGGGAGCAAAGCATCACCTCGGCTGGCACGGCCGGCTGGCTCCATCAGCCCACCTCAGAGGAGCAGCACATTTGTGATGCACCCACGTGCTGTAACCTCTCATAATGATTTGCACATCGGCTGTAGCTAAATTGCGCTGGGTTGCTCTACCAGGCAGTTTCACCACAAACCAAGTCTTCCGCAGTCCTGCACCCACATCTGGTCCTGAGCACGCACAGAAACAGGTCTTGCTGCAATGCAGGGCTACCCCAGCGCACATCTCAGGACAAGTACGAAACTAGCGCATGGCCTAAAATAGAAAGGAGAACTGCTCCCAGAGAGAGTGGCGCGTGCCGAGAGGAAGGTATCCGCACTCCAGCACCATTAACGCCGCTTTCGGAGGAGCGTGACCAGGAAGAGGAGCGCAGCAGGGACATCCCGAGCAATGCACCACAGAGGCTCTCACAGTCACTGCTGCTTGGCCGCTTGGCGAATCAATGGTTTATAGTGTTGTGCTGTTCTGCAGCTACAAAACAGCTGCAATCAGTTACCCAGGTGAGAGCTATGCATTTAGCACACAGTGAAACGAGCAAAAGGTGAGGGCTTTTTTTACCTGCTTTGAGCTAAACGTCAAGCCAAGCTGCACTGAGTGCTGTGGTCCTATTTCCAGGTGCTCACTTATCTCTGGTTCTGCTTTCATCTTCATTTTTAATTTGTCATTTTATGACAAATGTATACTGCCTTCAGAACAGCATATATCTGTAAAGTGTTTTCCATGTTACTCATGCTTCCCTTCAGACCAATCCCAGTTTCTTATTTGCTCACATGTCTGAAACAGGAAAGAATTTCCTGCGAACCAGTGTTGCAATTTTCCATAAAATGCTTCTGCACCAGCTTGTACTTACTTTGACTTCCCTTCTGTTGTTTTGACTGGAAGTTGCACTTGTTAAAAAGCACAAAGTATAGCGATAACCTATGAAGAGACCCATGAGACTCAGTCCTGTAGAGTTGCCAGCAATGAAGAAGAGCTTAAACTAAGCAACTGAGAAAACATCTGAGCAGGGAAATAATGGCAAAGCAGTAGACAGCTATAATGGATTCAGGGATGTCACACTGTAAGCAGAGCTATTTTTGAAGACATGGTTATTAATATTAATGCAACTTTTAACATGTTAGTTTCACTTTCAGATGAGGCACTGGTCAACCAAGTTAAGTACAGGATGAACCAGACGCTAACAAGGCTGCTGAATGCACAACATCCACCACCCCTCATCAAGCCAATCTGTAATCACTCAGCAATGCGATGCTCCCCTAAGGAAGAGTATTGTCTGCTCTTATCCCTGCTTCCAGGCATATCATGAAACTGTGATTGGCAAAGTATTTGACAATGTTTTTTTGCTAACTCTAGAGTGTTATTAATAAATTGTGTCTGTGTATATTTAAAATGTGTATATGAATGCGCGAATGTACGTGTCTGTATACAAATACCTTTTGCACACATAATTATGCCATTATGCATGAGTGCATGCTTGGAAAACCACAGTTAGGTTTCTCATGGCCGGCACACTGGAAAGGACAGGTTATCTAATAACTTTTCCTCATTGTTGATATAACCCCATTCTTAAGCTCAATAATCAGATCAGAAATGTGGTGTGACTGAAAGGATTGTGCATAAACAAAACTCAGGGTCAATGCCTTTACCTGCTAGAAGCACCCTGTGCGAACCCGGACATCCCTCAGTCCTCCTGCCTCAGTTTACCAGAAGCAAAGGCAACAGCCTCCCCCAGAAATGTGACTGACAGCCTGTGTTCTTCCAACCCTGCCGTCGCAGGGGCTGCATCCCTGCAGGAACGGTGGGTGTGCTGCAACTCGCGAGAGCTGCCAGAGCCCAGCACTATAATTTCCTTCCCTCTCAACAGGAATTTCTTGTTTGCCAGAGGTTTTTTCATCACCTGTCCAACTGCAGAGGGAAATACTATGGAAGTACGCTTGTAATTACTGACATCTTGTTTCACAGGCAGCTGCTGGAAGTACATGAGAAGAAGCATCACCGCCCAGCCAACACAGCGTCAGCGAAGAGTTTTCAAAACACTAGCAGGAAGCAGAAAAGATATTTAGCAGCACTGGAAAAAGAGTATTTAGTGTTGTCTAATAAGCAGTAGTGTCCAGTGCTCTTCCAGCAGCATGCTGCTATAAGGCCCAAAGGGACAGCCACAGACATGACCATCTTTTGTGGTATTAAGAGAGCCATGGCCACTGTGTGCTGCTTTTATCACTAGTAGCTACAGGTGATACCCAGCTAAAGGCTTACGCTGTGGCTACCCCTTACAAAGGCTGAGTGGGGGCAGGTGGAGGAGATACTTGTTTCCCTTTCGTGCCCTAGAGATTCTCCAAGGTTTCCATCAAAATTTTGTCTTAAGCTTAATATTTTGTTGTGTAAGTTCAGCGTAAATTAATTATATCTTTCAGTGCTGTTTTGCTTTAAATTATTTTTCTTTAATCTTTAGTAATTTCTCTTTTATTTTAGTGGTAATCATGGGAGTACTGCTTAGTGATACATTAGTGCATTACACCATATACTTGTACAAAATAGTTTCAAGACAGACATACAAGTAGGAATGTACATATGAATGTATATACATACTACATATAAAGTAGTCAAGTGTCGGTTTTGTATTTGCTTTCGAATTAGTTGTAAATTGTTGTTGTAAAAACTTTGATCTCTCTTGGGCTTCTTCAGCTCTAATTGTATGTGTATCTGTTCGTGGGTAAGAGACTGAGAAGAAGAAAACAGAAAACAAAATATAAAACGTGACACGGTGTCATGCAAAACCTTTTTGTCGTTACCCTGGGATGACTCCTTGCAAGTCACTCACGTAAATGATTTACTGCTTCTTTGCAAACCAAAGCAAACAAATTTTAGCTTGTTTTATGGGATGCATTTTAGAAAACCACAAGTATTTTTCATAACCTTTCCTCTGTGAGGCCTTTAATAATACCAAGAATCTCAATTAATTTCATCTAAAGGTGAGTATTGTGCTGAGGGGACCCCTGCACACCTTAATGATTGGGCATAAGTGCAGTGTTGCACTGGAGAGAATGCTATCACTCTCAAGGAAATCATTGTTTCTATGGCAAATGGAGATTGAGAAAATGTCCAAGAAGTACATGAAAGTTTTAATCTCGTGCATGGGTTTTGTGAGTTACAAGATACAGCACTGACACAAATAAAAATATTTTCCTAAATTCTGCATGTTGAAAATGTAAACTGTGCTTAAAAGGTGCATATTGTATTTTATTAGCAAGATTTTCTATTGGTTTTGAAACTTTCTAGTGTATGAGGACTTTAAAATTTACTTCTGAACAGATAGATTTTTTTTTTCTTTGTTTCACCTCACACAGAGCTCTCCAAAGTTTTCTTTATCTGCAGTTTCTAGTTACGGACTAATCTAAGCCTACAGTTTCAAAATCTGAGAGAAATGGTATTTTCATTTTTGTATGTATAAATCTTGCATTCAGCGGAGTTCTTTCAGGTTTATAAAAATAAGAAATGTCTAGGACATACGTTTTGCTGTAGTTTTGTAATTTAGTGTACACTTGGGAGGATATACCTCATCTTGGGAAAGTTCTTTTTAGATAAAACCAGCAGACAGAAATGAACTGCAGGTTAGCCACTCCTACATAGCTGCAATATTTGGCATTCTTTGGGGTAACGCCTAGCTCATCGTGCTGTACTTCCTTTTGGACCACACTTTGGAGTCAAAACGTCATACTGTTTGTACCTGTATCCAGTCCAGAGAAATGCCAGTGATTTGCTACAAACTGAATTTGCATTGAAACAAATCAGTGATTGGAAGCACGTGTTCCTAAACTGTTTCCAAATCAGCACCTAGAACTATTCTGGGGATACAGCGGTTTCACCTCAGCTGCCTTTTAATTTCTCCTGACCCCAAAACTGACATCACTCTTTGGCTTCCCCAGTAGAAACTGGCTGTAGAGAAAAGAGAGGACCAAACACATCGGGGTGGAACAAAGTACTGCACGATGAAGGCTGCATACCCTTTTTTTTCATTGATGGTTGTATGTCATACATTCTGCTGAAGCTTTGGGATTTGCTCTATTTCAGTGTAACGAAACGGAACATGTGGGTAAATAAAAACTTTTGTACATATCACCCAAATTCAGCTCAGATAATTATTCAATGCGAACTGTGAAGTGTTTTGGTTTTTTTTTTTAATTAAAGCCCAGCTCAGTATTTAGGGATTTATGAAAGAGCAAAACCCAAGGAAAGCTCTAATTTTCTCTTGGTTGGTGTCAAAGCTTGGGATTTCTGCCTGTGGAAAGGAAATTTCCATTCAGCAGTGGGATGCAGTCCAGCAGGAAATCTTCGATCCACACTAAATAAACCATTTATTTGATAAAAGAGAACATGTTTATAAAATGTATAAAAATATGGGTATCAATATATACAGAAAGAAACCTTTTGTATCAATAGTAAGGATTTGAATTATTGCTTTGTAGATCAAGGATGTTACCAAACTATTTGCTCTTATCAACAAATAGGATTTCCATAACTGAAAATTCCGATTTCCATTTACAGAATCACAGAATCACAGAATCACTAGGTTGGAAAGGACCTTGAAGATCATCAAGTCCAACCATTAATCCAGCGCCACCATGTCCCCTAGACCATGTCCTGAAGCGCCACGTCCACACGTTTCTTGAACACTTCCAGAGATGGCGACTCCACCACCTCCCTGGGCAGCCTGTGCCAATGCCTGACCACCCTCTCAGTGAAGAAATTTTTCCTAATATCCAATCTAAACCTCCCCTGGTGCAACTTGAGGCCATTTCCTCTCGTCCTATCTCTGGTTCCTTGGGAGAAGAGACCAACACCCACCTCACCACAACCCCCTTTCAGGCAGTTGTAGAGAGCGATGAGGGCTCCCCTCAGCCTCCTCTTCTCCAGACTGAACACCCCCAGTTCCCTCAGCCGCTCCCCATCAGACTTGTGCTCCAGACCCCTCCCCAGCTCCGTTGCCCTTCTCTGGACATGCTCCAGCACCTCAATGTCCTTCTTGCAGTGAGGGGCCCAACACTGAACACAGGATTCGAGGTGCGGCCTCACCAGTGCAGAGTACAGGGGCACGATCCCTGCCCTGCTCCTGCTGGCCACACCAGTGCTGCTACACTTTGTGAAAAAAACAGTAGAAGAAGAAATGAAATGCTGTCCATCTTTGTTACTGTTGCTGTGTTAAAGCAGGGTGGGACTGCTTGCATCAGATTAAAAAAAAAAAAATCTTGATGGTTTTGGGAGGAAGAAATCAGAAAAAAACTTGTGATGACTTTCTTCATAAACCAGAAGAAGAGGATGAAAAAGATTAAACAAACAACTTGTTTGACTGGTTTTTATACCTACTTTCAGGCTTTTTTAAACTACCCTAGCTAAAAATCCAATTACACAAGTGATATTGTGCTTTATTTTGTAAATTTGGTGAATGACTCATAAGCCTGCAGTAGTCCTATTACGCAAGTTATACTAATAAAATATGTATGCTTGGCAAAAATCTCATCCAGTCCTGCCAGAATTTTGAGCACCTTTTTATTCAGAGGCATTTGATGTCAACTGGTGCCCTTTGGAGATAGAGTACGGTAGGGAAAAATCAGTCTGTGATTCCGGATTCCAATTTAAGGCTCCCAATACCTTGAATTAAATGTAAATGTATACATGAAACATATCTCTAAATGACTATTAAAAGCATACAAAATGTTTTTAAATACTTGCTTACATTACACATTATCACAGTAAAGAACCTGTGCTTGTGACATGGCCACTTGGCTGTTGCTCCAACCAACATATATTGCACAAAGCATGTCTGGACTATACATTGTCTCCTGCATCTGTTTCTGTGCAGCCCTGCGCCGAACTCCACTACCAATGCCACATAAAATCTCAGCAGGCTTTAGTGGGTTTGTTCACCTGCAAGATGCTGTGAATGAGTAAGTTGAAAATGCAACAGAAAACACAATATGAATCTGAAATTACACACCTGTACACTACTGAAAGCTGCAAGAAAAACTTGCTTTTTCCTGATTAAAGATAGTGTCAGACTGACTTGCATAATTACTAGCAACTCTGCCACTCAGACACCCAAATCTTTACCCAAATGACCAACTGTTGGGGTGGTGCTTAGGCCTGCAGTAGTTCAAGAGCTGACTCAGGCACTCGTCAGCTGAGATCACTCCTGTTAGATGAACAAGTATCTGCTTTTTAATCTCCTGGTAAATGTGTGCTATCTACATCCTTTACACATAAAAGTAATCTAAACAAGTTAAGAATAAATTTATGCAGAAATTGCCAATAAATGGTTTCTTAAAGCAGTGGCAAACTAAAGGAGCCTTCTAAATAGAAACAATAGTGCCAACCCCTTTGCCCCAAAGCAAGATTTCCTTGCAAGGCTGGAGCCCAGCCGGTTTCCAAAACGCTGCAGATGTTTGTGGAACATATGCAGCAGCTGTGGGAACTGGAGTAAGTGTCCGTGCAGTTCTCCTCCTTCCTGCAGCTATCCAGTGTTCAAATCTCATCTATATACCTGACTTGTTACTAGGAGAGCTTAAAATTGATGATGTGCTTCTGGATCAGCAGAATCCTCAAAACCCAGCACCATATAGACCGACATCACCAAGGATTCCACATACTACTGCCTCGTTACTGTGCAGCTCCACAATTTCAGTTCCTGTCAGCTCCAGTTGCTGGTCATCAGGCACGTAGCAATGAGAGGGGTGAAGCATGCTGAAGGCTTCTGTGTCAGCACCGTGTCAGCA
>NW_010519255.1:0-1630 GCF_000687285.1 Phaethon lepturus | reverse complement strand
AATGCCGTACAATCCGTTAGACCTGTCAGAGTGACCCCAAATAAAACAGCACACAAGAGCCTTGTGTAAAAGTCATGCATTAAGCACGTCTCTCGCCTTTGTCTCCTCTGGAGCATCTTGCCTAGATGTACAGCCCTATAAGCTGGTCCCATGTCATGGACAGATGCAATACAGAGCTTGGGTAAAGGCTGGGTACTTACAGCCTTAGGCAGGTCACCCATCAAGTGGAATGCAAAACCTTTACATGTCACAAGCTGAAGCACTTCAAAGGCCAGCCATAAATCTGCCTGGAGCTAATCAGAAAGGAAAAGCAGGGATGCCTTTAGGCAGACAACGTGTCTGAACCGTCCTTCATCGCTGGAGGTAAAAGCCATTCCCTCGCCCACTCCTCTCTGTCTGAGAGGACAGGGCATGAGCACTAGTCGGGTTTACAGAATTCCCACTAAGTGACATAGTCCGACTGCCTCTTTTCTGGAAGAAGCAGGAAGTAGCTGCTTAGGTGGTGAGCATTCCCTAACGACTGAGACACTTTTGCGTCCTCCTGCTGATAGACACAGCCTCCTCGCACGTGCCCGTGTCCAGGAACCACTGCTGCTGAGACCTCTTTGGAATAACACAACTCATCCAATGGCTGTTCCACACAGCCAGCCTAAACCTGGAATCCCCTAGCACAGAACACACCAAATGCCTGTTTCTTTACTTCAGCTGCAAAGAAGACCTGGGTGAGACAAAGCTGGTCAACCATGCCAATTCCTCTACACAACCTCTGTGTATGAGCATGTGTGCACCTACACGCAGCAAGGCAACTATTGTGTTCTGAACCCCTTTCACTGGAGGCTGACTTCATATTATTAATTACATTGTTAGAACCATAGAATCACAGAATGGATTGGGTTGGCAGGGACCTTTCCAGGCCATCTAGTCCAACCCCCTGCAGTGAGCAGAGACATCTTCACCCAGAGCAGGTTGCTCAGAGCCCCGTCCAACCTGACCTGGGGTGTTCCCAGGGATGGGGCATCCACCACCTCTCTGGGCAACCTGGGCCAGGGGTTCAGCACCCCCACGGTGAAAAATTTCTTCCTTACATCTAGCCTGGATCTGCCCTCTTTTAGTTTAAACCCATTACCTCTTGTCCTGTTGCTACAGGCCCTGCTATAAAGTTTGTCCCAAAACCAATATTCTTGCCATAATGCTTTGAGAATATTTGCCACACTGCTTCAGTCACAGTTCATTTCTTTATCGAGGTGGCCTTGGAGAACCGCTCCTGGCAAACGATGAGTTTTTCATTTCAGCTACACATCTGCACAAACAGGAGACTTGCACAAACCAGGCTCAGGATTGTGCCATTGCTGCTCACGGAGCATCTTCCTGCTGTTGGTCAGCGTGGTTTGGTCGTGCTTAATCCTCTTTCAGCTTTGACCATTACCTGTTGCAGCGGTGTTTGGGCAGGCCTGCCAGTACCTCCTGGGCAAGCTCATCTGTGTAAAGGTTCACACGGACTTTTAAGAAACTATCAAACCTTGAAAGCTTTTTCCATGTTACAACCCAGCGGCAGTAAATCCTCTAGACGTGAGCGTTAACACCGCACCGACCCACAGGATGCGCGTCCGGCCTCCAAACCGCGGCCATT
>NW_010519254.1:640-847 GCF_000687285.1 Phaethon lepturus | reverse complement strand
CCTGTGCGATGGGGTGCAGGGAGTAGCATGGTCCCTCGCTGAGCTCTTGCACGGAGCCGCCTTTCACCTCCAATGCCTTATTGCTGGCTGAATCTTCCTCCTCTCCCTCTTCCTCTACAGAGTCCCTAGGAGGCACTGAGCCCCCCTCAAGCGTCTTCTTCAGCCTGAGCCCCTCTGGGGAAGCAGCAGGGCTGGAAGCCACAGGGC
>NW_010519254.1:0-205 GCF_000687285.1 Phaethon lepturus | reverse complement strand
AAAGTCTGGTTTTCCTGCTTTCTCGCTGCCTGGGTATCAGCAGGACCCCCAGGAGAGAGGGAGGGCTGGTGGGCAGGGGGCCACGGGTGCCTTCCCTCCCGGCAGAGGCGGGGGGGAGTTTAGCACGGGTGCTTATACAGCACGGAAAATATTTGAGGCACGTCCAGTCCCAGGCACCCGGCAGGCCGGACCCCCGCTGCCAGCC
>NW_010519253.1:0-1317 GCF_000687285.1 Phaethon lepturus | reverse complement strand
CGACCGCTGCTTCTCCATCCGATGGGTGCCCGCCTCAGAGGGCTCTGGGGACAGCAGGGGCCAGGCTGAACCGTGGGTGCCCAGGGGCAGTGAGCCCTTGACCACCTTAGCCAGACCCAGCTTGCCCTTCCCTATGCTGTGCAAGTTGTAACCGCTGTTACATCTCAGTGAAATAACACATTTGAAAGAAAGGGGGGAAAAAAAATACCCTAAACCCTGTAAAACTGAAATTGTAGTTCTCCTGGGATGCAGCGTCTGAAATATTCCCACAACCTTTGCATAATGCATTGCTCATGTCAGACCTCAGGAGACAGAAATTAATAGCTAACAGCAAGCAGGCATGGCACACACGTGGGCTTTCCTTCGCTCCGCGCTCCCAGGGGCTCCACGCTCTGGGGATACTTTTCCTTTACATTCAGCTCAAATAATTCTCGTTTAAAGACACGAGAAGAAAAAGACCATAGAGGAGTCAAAGACTATTTGTGCCAAACAGGAAATATTCAATAAATGTTTATCCTCGAACACAATGGCGAGGTTTCGAAAGTTTTCTATCGATGCGATTTAAGGTTGAAGGGGCAGAGGGGCTTTTCCTCCCCCTCCAGCCTCTGGATGAGTGAGAGCCGAGTTTGGGCTCGGCCCGTGGCCCTGAACTCCCTGTCCGGGCAGCTGCTCCGCGCTGCTGGAGGTGCGATCCGCGCTGCACCGTCCCCCCGACTGCACCCACGCAGGGATGGGGCAGGAGTTAAAGACTTCACCGTCAGCCAGGACACTGCCCTGGGTGGGATGCCCTGTGCCTCAGTTTCCCCACTGAGCCTCCCTGTTCCCAGGAGCACCCCGCAGAAATGGGGCTGTGCTAACCAGCCCCCTTGCAAATCTGCTCCTTCCCTCTGCTTTCCTGCTCCTGGTGGCTTTTTCCCAAACTTTCCTCCCCTCCCCCCAAAAATGTGAAAAAATAGCTCCATCTGGATGCTGTTTCCACCCAGGCACAGGCCCCGGGGCCGGGAGCCAAGAGAGCAGCGCCTGTGAACGGCAGACGTGGGAGCCGGAGAGGATGTGACGGGGAAGCTGTGAGAAAAGCCTGAGGTCGGCAAACCTTCGGCCTCGCCGTGGGAGCCGCTTTCCCTCGCAGGAGAGGGCTCGGCGGCCGGAGGCTCAGGGCGATGCCAGCCCCGAGCCCGAGGGATGGTGGCAGTCTGGGCCGGGGGAAGAGGTGCAGAGGGATGGAGAGAGGAGGGACAAATCCTGCCCAGCAGCTCTGTGCTGAGCCAGCGCTGCATCGGGGCCCCGCTTCCCTCCTGCTTTGGAGCGGGGCACCCC
>NW_010519252.1:0-27938 GCF_000687285.1 Phaethon lepturus | reverse complement strand
AATCACTTGTAATATTGGTACAAGTACTTGTATAGAATAGATGCTGATTCTCCAAAACTTTGACATGAACATAAATGCACATAAACATTTCTTTCCATTCATCACACCATGAAAACCCCCTACAGTGAAGTGCTCTCACTTGCATGTAGAAGAGGAATGGCAGAACGAGAAGGCAATGTTGGTTACATGATCGATCTGGCTTACTATGGGAATATCTGGCTGGGTAGTGTCCTCAGTGTTCAAGATGAAGTTAAAGGCAGTAATATTCAGGAGATGTATACATGTGTGTCAATTTCTCAGTTTTATTCTGCTTAATGATTTGATCTCCTCAGGTCAAATAACATGCATCTAAATTGCACAAGATGTCTTTATTTCATTTGTGTGCCAGCCTAATGTAGATACGTTCATAATTGAAGTTGTCTGTAGTGGAAGAATGCATGAACATCAGGCATGGCATCTGTGGATAAACAAACTGAAGCTGATGAGTTGGTCATGGTCTTTTTTTCCTTTTCTTCCCCCCACCCCTCCTTCTCAGTTCGCTTTCCTGAGGATCTGGAGGATGACAACACAACGTTTAATCCAGAGTATAGCCATCAAGTATTTGGAGATGAGTAAGTTAAAATATCGAGAGTCAAATTAATAGGTCTGGAAGGGGAAAGTTGCTTACAAATTGTTAGAAAACAAGAAATCTTTAACTTTCACAGTAATGTGTACCAAAAAAAAGTATCTAGCAACAGTATATCAATTTATTTTTTACTACTACATGGGATTTTTGGTGAATAAAACACAGAAGTCAAGTATTAACTTAAACTCATGTTGGTGGCTATTCTAGATCATTAAATGTTAACTGTATTGAATTCAGGTATTCATTTTCTCTAATATGTACACTTGTAACCAGTTAGACACACAAACTATAGAAAAGTGTTTTTTTAATTTTAAGAATGCTGACTTTCATTAACATTTTAGGGAAGTTAGTGACTATGTCTGTAGTGCTAAAAGTGTCATTTAATATTTTCAATAGAGTGATATTCAACAATCTGGCCATAGATTAAAAAAAAAAAACACCACCCAGAAAAACAAAACCCTAAGGAAAATCCACATGCATGTATCTGTGTACTTCTTGAAGTAGTTAAGTTTCTTTTTAATTCCTTTAAAAAGCATTCTGTGTACTCAGAGTAGGATGAACTACCTATGTTAATTGTAATAATGTTAGCTACTCGCTATCACACATCTACTGCAGCTGTCATTGACAATTATACTTTTAGTAATGGGAGAACTCTCCAATCTGTCAGTATAACTAATAAGCAGATTCTTGTTCTGGCACTTACGCTTCGAATTTTAAATGACAAATGTGCTGCCATAAAAGAAAAATCGCAATAAAAAAAAATAAACTGTGTGTTAAAATAACAAATAAAGGAACCCGTTTCTTTGTGAACATTACCATTTTCTGCTGTTCACTTTTTCGCCCAGAAAGAAATTCTCTATACTTCACAACAGTATAGTATTTATGTCAGGCAACTCATATTTTCAAAGTGTAAAAAAGACTTATATTCCATACCTTCTTTTTTTTGCGTTTACTTGGTTCTAGTTAGATTGGATAAGTATACAGAAACTGTCCACCAAAACCACACTTATTGCTATGACAGGTTATCTATGTGTTTTACACAGTATAAATTGCATTAGTGTATTCCAAAGTAGTATACTACACTGCAAAATAAGTTTTAATAACTGTTATTGATCAATTAATATAAGTAAGTGTTAATGAGTTTGAGATCTTGAGAAATGTAAATGTAGCATTAGCTGTTCCGGATCTTCTTTCTTGAGCTGTCACAGTAAGTGCACAGACACTGCCTCCACTAGAGGAGCAAAATAACAAATAGTGTAAGGAGTTATCTCTGTCTAGCACATCCAGTTTGATTCCCTTTTCCTGTTAGGAAGCTTAGTATACCTCACTGGGAAAGACAATGTGGATTTCAAAGCTTAAGTGAAAGCTCTGTGGGGTGAATGTTTTGCTATATAGAGTTCCTGATTGCTCTTTTCTCCTTCCTCAGTGAAGTTGCCTTTGGCTACAAGGGACTGAAGATCCTCTTGTACTATATTGCTGGTAACCTCTCAACTCTCTTCCGCATCGAATATACGTCTAAAGTTAATGAAAAGTTTGACTGCGTGGAGGTAAAGACACAACCAGACCCGCACTTAAAATATGATTGAGAAGGCTTAGTTGGGATATGGACAAGGATGCTAGGTTTAGTAAATGCCCACCCAAACATGATTTACATTAAAAGCAAACAAAGCTCCCTTGATTGCTGAGCTGAAAAAAGTTTGGAACTTCATCTATATGTTTTCCCATTGTTCTTGCTTTGACTGCAGTACCATCAAAATTGTGTCAAACATGAGGTGCTAATACCAAGGCCAGTTCCACAAAAAGCCACAACTTAGTAAGCCTGTATTTTCATGTTAACTGTCTCCAGGAGGAGGACTAGCATTGGTGGTTTTTTATATTGAAGACAATTCAGTGAGAAGGAAGAGGAGGTTTCTGTAAATATTGCATGAAGTAGGATACTTGACTGTGTCTCTTTAAATGGCAAATGTGGAGAACAATTAAGGCAGAAACAAGATTAGAAACTTCTAGTTGGGTATTGTGTGCTTTACATCTTACTTAAAGGAATACAATAATACAGTTACCTGCAGGATGTTTTGTTTGGTTTTGGTTTTTTGTTTTGGGGGTTTTTTTACTTTTTCTTTTTTTTTACTTTTTTCTCTTTGCCTACAGGTTTTCCAAGCTTGTAGAAAAGTGGGGTTTTTTTAATCCTTCTAGTGCTCTCAGAATATTTTTGAGACAACCCCGCAAAAACTAAGCTAATCAGTCTTTCAGCCAACGGAAGAAAGGTATATGGAACTTACAAATAGGAGTAAAATATCTTCTTAACAATGTTTTTAACTGTTAAATACTTGTATAAGTACCTGTACAGTTACTTAGAAAAACTCAATTTTTCAGAGTGGTCTCTGATGCATTAAGAAAACTTAATATCATCTGAGTTCTACTTTGTTATAAGAAAGAAAAAATGGAGTTTATTCCTTTGCAAAAGGACTATTGATAGGGTTATTGATGAATCTTTGTAGTACTCTGTAGTGTGAAATGGCTATACATTTGCACTGACTTCAAATTACTCTGCCTAAGAAAAGCTTCTTTTTTTTTTTAGGAATTAAACATCTTTATGACTTCAAACTGTATTTTAAGTTCCTAATTTCAAATTCATTGGAGTTTATTTAAATATTTTCAAGGAAAGGCTATTCTAAATGAAAAAAATACCGGAATGACTTTGTTAAATTAATTTTAAAGATTTGTCCCCTCTTGTTCCGAAGTTGTATTAAAATATACTTAGTTCAACAGGCTAAATGCCTGGATATGTCTGAAATACTTTTGAGGCTAGAGTAACAAGTCTTGGGAGTGAAAGGTCATGCTCTTCAATCTTTAGAAGGTTTTTAGAAATAAGGGAAAAAGGAAAGCCTGTTGGCAAAGTAGTAATCATTAAAATAAACCAGTCCAACCTTTCACCAATATAATTTCAAAATCATGTCACAACAGAAATCCCCACCATAGCACCTTTTTAATCAGTTTATTTTCTATGCAAATAACAAAGCCACTTTACTTTTCTGAAGGTATGAGCAAGGTAAACAAGATCTGTCTTGCCCTGAGCACACTCTGTGACTTCTTTGATTGCTCAGAATCCTTGCTGCTTTCACACCCTGCTTCCTCTACTGAATTATTCCTCCAATTGCTTGAGGATGGGGGTAAAAAAGATCTTTTTGAGCAAGGCTTCTGTATACTTTACAGAGTATTTACAACCTCTGATTGAATTAGAAGAATGTGGTAGCTTACCCTGGGCTTCCCTTGGTATTAACACTGTGCATCCAAATAGGCTGCTCATATGGCTTTAGATAAACCTTAGTAGGAAAAAAGGTACTGTGCAGGGGTTTGGACTAGATGACCTTTAAAGGTCCTTTCCAACTATTCTATGATTCAATGGTTATCAGTCTTTTTCTGTATTTGTATTTGCCATTAGTTTCACCACTGTAAGGTATGAATGCATTTGCAGAGATTAAAACATAAGCTGTAATTACAGCATGGTGTTACTTTAAATGTAGATTAACATTTACTTTTCTAAGTTAACTGTTTGGATGCTGATCTCTGCTCCTTCATGATAACCATGTTAAGATGCGGACTATGTGCCATACGTGACAGGTAATCTTTGTGCTGCGAATAGATGGTGTTTAGGAAAGGACAGCAGTCTCTGCCTTTAACATAACTGGTTACAAGTGAGAAGTTAGTTTTAATGGTCTGCAAAGTTACTCACAGCTTAAGATTTTGTATCCAAATACCCACCCAAGCCCGTTCAACAGCAAGTGGTTTTATTATGTGATACTAAGTGTCACGAATTAATAATTTAGGCCACTACAAAGAATTACCGCTGAAGATATCAGAAAGCAAATTATTTTAATATAAATTTGTAAAAAAGGTGACTTAACGGAATTCGATGGCAAGGTCCACTCTATTACTTATTCAACATGGAAAAGATATACAGAGGGAAACCAAATTACAATTAAATTGGAATTATTTACTTGTGTATTGAATTGAGTTAATGTGTATATTGAGGAGAGAAGGTAGGGGAGACCCTCCTGTTGAGTCATGAGGTTCAGAATGGACTGAAAAATCCACCCCTAGTCCCAATGAGGTCAATGGTTTATGACTAAGGAAAGGAGTGCCGTCCTGTTGAGTCACAAGGTATGGGGTGGATCCCTTGCTTTCTAAACTCCTTGTCTGAGAGGGGTCTAGGTGCAGATGAATTCACTCCTAGTCCCAGACTTGGTCAACAGTTTATGACTAAAGGGACAGGGTATCAGAGATTCTGGTGTAGTGATATATGTTGTGCTTGGTGTGACTTTAGGATGGTAGTAATCTAATACAAAATAACAGCAATTAAATTCAGTAATGATATTGAGATAAATCACAGTATCAAATGATATAAAACTTAGCAGCATAATCAACTTAAACTTACTAAGATTCCTTAATCACACACACATATAGGTGTAGGGACAGAGACACATGAAGAGATGTAGAGAAAAGAGATAGATATGTACAAAGGTACCTATTAAATATCCCCCTTGAATTTGGTCAAATACTCACATCGAATGTGTTGCATTGCTCAATGGGTGCACAGTCGAGCCTCTGAGTTGATTGTGAACTTGAGGGTTCACAGTCTCTGAGAGGCATCCCACTCAGAGGGATGTGCTGGTCTCACTTGGGACCACTATTTATAGGACTGGGAGATGATTGACTTTAGGTGTCAGTGAGTTTCCACAATCCAGGCAGGTGATTTCTCAAGTTTTAATGGTACCACTGCCAGGATTGTCTGGAGATGATTGATTAGTTCTCTTCTTGTTCTGTACCTTGTTTAGGTGATCGGGTCCCTGACACACTCAGTGCCTTTCTCCTCCTTGGCTACACAAGAGTGCTTGGTACAGTTGAGGGGCTCTCAACCGCCAAACCCTTTGTTTGGAGGCCAAGGTTTGTCAGGCAACTTAGAGCGGCCCAGGTACAAGGTGAAGGGGGGGATGGAGAATGCACCACCAGATTAAATTTGGTTCCACTATTGCTGAATCAGCTGCTCCCATCTCTGCTAGGCACTGACAGAAGTATTCCTCCGAATACTACTATTTTTTTTCCTCCAAGATCTTTCCAAAATGAGGAAAAAGATAAGATCCTGAAATGTCAAGAGCCAGTCATTTATGCATCTTAATATCGTCTCCCTAAAGATGGACCTAAACCATGTTAGTGTGGAAGGCTCAGCAAAGTATGATCATGTTTTGAACAGAAGTTGGCATTCACTTAGTGAAAATGGACAGAATTTATCCCTTGGGTGGAGCTGATTCTTTCAAATATCTGAAGAGAGGCAGCATTCTTCTAGTGTAAATATTAATAACATTGACCTCTGAAATGCTTTCTGCTTTGAGATTTGCAGCTGTTCAAGTATCCTCCTTTTCATATGGATTTTATGATGGGGTGAGGGAAAGTATTTCACTAACCTCTGAAACAGTCTTTACTATAAATCTATTTATCTTTGCAGCTGGTCTAATACCTTTGCTTTACACAAGTTAATGAAAAAGTGTAATTTTAATATTGGGCATCCTTGTTTTAAGTAATACTACTGATCATTCCATTGCTGCCCACTGGAATTAATACATATAATTGTTAGAGAAATTCAGCTTTCAAATATGTTTCTGTAATTATTTTAAATGAAGCCACTTTGAAACAGTATCTGCGTGGTATACAAGTGTCATAACTGCCTGTTAGTACAAGAATAAACTCTATATTAAAATTATCCAGAGTCAAATGCAATGTGCAAAGAGACACTGTCCACTTTAGTTCTACTACAAATCAAGTTTAGTTACAAGCCTATACCAAATTCCCTGTCATCACCTCGCATGATTCTGATTATATACGTAATACACTACAGGCAACCCTTCCATGAACCATAAGCTCAACAATTCTTGACTGGCTTCATTCACGTTTTTGAACGCTTCATTGTAAGTGGCTTTGCCTATGTTTAACACTGCTGTAGTAGTTAAAACTAGTTTAATGACTAGTAGTTAGAAGTAGTTTAACTACTAGTAGTTAAAATTGGATTGTTTTTCTGAACAGAAATTTTGTGTCATCATGTACATCCATGCTATTTGGTAAGATATGTGTGCCTTGCTCTGATAAAAGAAATGAACCTCTTGCTGATACTGAAGAAATACACAAGGGAAAGGCAGTAAAGAGCTTTCTGGTAACTCCTTGGATTATGAGCACCTCAGAAGTATCTGGAAAGTGCCTACTGTGTAATGTATATTTCACTTAAAAAGTACAAGTATTAATGAAACAAATTATTTGTATGCTGTTGATAGTTCTAGATTCCAGTATTCCAGGACTTACTAACTGAAAATGGGATCACTTAAACTTATGCCACCACACAAACTGAGGATTCTGGGATTTCTTCTGTCAGAAAGGGAGATCTTGTTAACTCTAAAAGTAGCTAAAGAATATAGCTGCTTTTCTTAAATTATGTCAGGCCCCATTTCAAGGGGAGAGAACTTCTAGGAGGCAGTAGGTGAAACTATGTTGTGGTCATGTAGAACTAAGAAGGATTATCTACTGCTTTATCTGATAAGACTCTGTTCTCATGATTTAATTCCTTCTATTTTATGGAAAACAAGATTTTTCTGTGGTGGTACCAGTAATGGATGCATTATCATACATGCTTTCAGCAGGTGAAAGTTTGTCTTCCTTAAAACATGAGGAGAGCAAATTACTTTAAATTATCTGTATAATACTTCATACTGCATATTTGCCCTTTTTCGATATCTTCCACATAGTCTTGAGTTATTGAACTGATGCTTGGGAGTCTTGTTTTAATTCTAGATTATTTTTTACATGCCTTTTTCAGATACATAAACTGAAAGTCACTACAGATGCTTAGTTGCGATTTCCTACAGCTTTGTCAGCAGCACAGACTTAAGATTTATATAAACAATGCAATTGCACAGTTAAAAAAGGGGGCATTTTTAAAATGTGTTCCATACAAATCTTTTCTTTATGTAATTCATTGATTCTGAAAAAAAATGGTCAATTTTTTGTAATGCAGTTAAATCAGTAAGTGTAAAGAAAATACGTTTAACTAATACTGCTTTAAGTAGAATAGCAAAGGTTCCAATAAATGTATTTCCTTTGTTTTGAGAATGAAATGCATGTAAAGATTATACATGTTTTAACTGGGTTCTTACACCAAGAATTGTAGAGCTGTGTTTTAACTGCTTAATAGCACTCTCTACAAATATAAATAAAAATGTTGGTAGTACCAAGCCATTAAGAATAAAACTTGTTTGTGCTGAACTACATCCATCTTTATCTACACTAAAAATGTAACTGAATGATAAAGTGCTATTCATTTGCAGGTGCATTGCTTCTACTTAAGGGACTATGGTTGAAAGAACAGGAATTAGTAGCATGTTGTATTAGCCTTTTGTAGTGTATTTTGTTCTAAGCATCTTAATTTCCCTGTTTTGAATGCTAAGTAGCAAGGGTCTTCGTTTTGAACTAATACCCATCATGCATGTAAACGGTGTGAAAGAGCTGCTTAGTAAGTTAACACAAAGTGTTCTTGTGTCAGTCCTTGTGGAAATAGATACAATACAAACATTACAGCTGAACTCACGGCAAACTCCATTAAGTAAAAACCTGGATTCATTGTCCAGAGGAAAGTTTGAACTGAATGTAAGCTCATTTTGTTGAATGTAATGTCAGGCTTTTAGGGGTTGTATTGAGGAGTATGGTTTTGTTAAGTTGAGACCAATTCATTAAGTTTTATTGCCTGGTGAGAAGCAGTAATACGTTATTGTGAAACTTCATCAAATATTCATGGTTAAAAAGAAGTAGTAAATGTATTCAATCAAGTGGTCTTTTTCGGAGCTGAAAAGGATTATGAAGTCTGCTCAGCTGAGAGTCTCTAACTTTCACTTTGTTATCTGAAAAGAGTAATTTTAATCTCTGAATTTAATTTTGGTGTCAATATTTCTTCTTCACCAGTATGTTACACTACAGGTCAGATTTGCTGACAGTATCCTTAAATTATATTTTTATTATTTTATGTCAAACTTTGTTTTCAAAACATTCTTTGATTTGAATGTGGGAGGTTGTCTTCTGAGTTTGTGTTTTGCAGCTAATCCTATAGGCAGGCATTTCAAGCAGGGAGATGTAAGAATGCAAGAGTGTCACTTTCGTGTTAGGGAGCTACCATTTTTGGTCTCTATCCCTTTTCCTCCACTTAGTTCTGCACCACCTAATACCTCTTGTAAGGTGCCTGTTTGGGAAGCCAGGTTCTGCAAGACTGCATAGCGTAGTCTTGGAGTATTGCTGGCTGAAAGTCTTAGCTTCTGAATATGCTGCGCTTTCAGAATAGCTAGCAACACTCTTAAGTTTTACTTGAACAAATGTAATAATCTTTAAACATAAAAATGTTCACGAGCTTAAGCTGTAACCACGAGTTTTTGGATACTTACAGTGGCTGGATGGTGACCTTTCTGGATCTTGTCAGTGCAGCTCCTTTGGTTGCTGGAAGGTCACTACTGAACAACAGGAACACTTTCTTCGTCCTTTTTTTTTTAATTGCCATTAGGCCATAGCAGCTCTTTTATATTCATTTCTTATAGCTCAACAGTGACATCAATGCTGTCTTTTTTTTTAATCTTCCACTGATCCTGCCTCCTTTTATGATCTCCAGGCAGATGATGTTGAAAGTAAAATTAGAGAAATCATTCCACCTGGTTTTTGCACAAACACAGATGACTTTGTGTCTCTGCTGGAAAAGGAGGTCAACTTCAAGCCCTTTGGAATGCTGCTACACACGTATTCTGTCCATAATGAGGAAGCTGGTGAAGATATAACGTATCAGATATATAAGGTATGAAAACTAAGTGAAACTTCTGCTTTTGAGCAAACAAAGTTTATTTTGCAGTGATGCACTTTCAGTAACGTTTCAACTATAATATATAAATACTATCATTTTACCTGTTTATTAATAATTATAAACATGCTTTTTTGTATTGGGGAATTTAATTAGGTTTTGCATATTTTTTGCCCTTGTACATCTGTGATAGGTTTCACCTGACTTCTCCTGGCTTTTTCCCTAGGCCGACATGACATGTCCAGGCTTTCGAGAATATCATGAAAGGCTTCAGACGTTCTTGATGTGGTTTATTGAAACTGCTAGCTTTATTGATGTAGATGATGAAAGATGGAACTACTTTCTAGTGTAAGTACAGTTCTAAAGCAACAGTGGACCTTATTACCTCCACAAAGCCTGCGTTTTAATTGTGGCTGGCCAATTATTGGAGCAGTATAATGATATTTTTCCCAGGAAAGAAAAACCATTGTTTATCAGGCTTGAGTTTTCCTCCATTATGCTTTGGGAAACCTTGAGAATAGAGCTGAATTAAATGCTGTTGTCCGTTAGAGCCCTGAATGTAGGCTTAAACAGTAAAATGAGCTTTGCCTGTGTTTTCTTTTACTTGCCACCTATTCATCTTTATAATAGGCAAGTGCACTGAAGTGCTGTAAAGAGGCCTGATTTATCCAAGTTGCTGCACACCAATTAAGTGAATTGTACATTCAGAACATAGCAGGTGTACCCATTGGGCCCTCACAGAGTAGCTTGCTGACACTGAAAATTCAGTTGGAGAATGGAAAAGAAAATGGACACTGCATGGGAGCGCGACTGTAATTGACCTGCTTGGCTTTCTGTTTTATCTGCAGATTTGAGAAGTATAATAAGGATGGAGCTACGCTCTTTGCGACCGTAGGCTACATGACAGTCTATAATTACTATGTGTACCCAGACAAAACCCGGCCACGTGTAAGGTAATTGGCGGCGTAACTCGTGCCTTGCCTTTTATTTCAGAAGAGGGAACTGCTGAAGTTCCCAATACTTGTTTATAATGGTGTTGATTTGTTTAAAAAAATCCCCATTATTAGCTGACTATGCACTGATTTATTTCATTGTTCCCTTCTTGAAGCAGAGGGAATCTCAAACAAGTTTTGAATATTTAGCGATTTTAAGACTCCGTTAAAAATTATGTTTTAACGTGAAGATTGCTATACATACTTTAATCTAAAATTAAATACCATTTCATTTTAAGCCTTAACGTTACAATATTTGCAAATGCATGCATTTGAACTGAAAATACATTCCTTTGTCTGTAGCCAGATGCTGATCTTGCCACCATTCCAAGGAGAAGGCCATGGTGCTCAGCTTCTTGAAACAGTTCATAGATACTATATGTCTTCTCCTACAGTACTTGATATAACAGGTTTGTGTTAAACTATTAACTCAGGTCACCTGTTTAATAAGCAAGTTGTAGCATTCACAGGTTGTTAGCCTGCAAACTAAATTTTGTGTTCGTTTGTCAGAATTAAATGGCCTTTTGAAGATTTAGCTTCAGCTCAGTTCAGGATTAATAGTACCATGGTTTATAGAAGAACTGTATATAATGTAGCTCCTTAAATCCTTTACTTAGAGAACAGCACACCAGGAAAATTCAATCCCTAGCATGAATGGATTACCAGCTAATTAGCCATTTTATTGTGAGATACACAGCTGAGTTTGCCAAGAGATCAAGCTTTGTCAAATTCCTTGTTCAACTTGCTCCTATTAGCCAAAACTCAAAATTTAGGGGCAGGGGAGGCGGATGGCGACCGACAAGATGGGGGTGGGACCAAACTAAAATAGCATATTAATATTAGTGTGCAAGCCAGAATTTTACAGACAGTAAAAATCTGTAGATTTTTTTGTGCTCCAGGAGCATGTATTGCTGGCTAAAGGCACCCATGGTATTAGAGGTGTGTGCACAAATACCTAAAAGTAAAAAATTGAGGAAATGGTGGAGGGAGGAAAAGGGTATATGTGCATAAAAATATAACATAAAAAATGGCTACAAACATGACATCTGTCCTGTGGTTTCAAGTTAATATAGGAAGAAATGCAGTTCAAACACATGATCTGACCATTCAGTTCTAGGTGCTATCTCAGACTTAATCTTAGTTTGGAGTAACTCCTCCATTCTAATTACAATACAGTAGAACACTTGCTTTCATAATGCATTGCTGCAGGATAATCCTAATATAAAGTAATCCACCTCATGATTTTAATCCAGTTCATAGGAACCTAAGGCAGTGTGACTTTGTTTATGCAACAGGAAATCATGTGCATCATACATTTACTTTTTTCTTTTTCCTTTTAATAGTATAAAGTTTTACATAGCTTTCATAGCTGAGGATAAACAAAGTCTTAACATGGTACTGCATAAATCATGTGACATGTTCATGGCTCAGTGCCTTAAATGCAGAGTTGTAGCAAACAGTAAATGTGCACTAAAATGGATTTTAATTTCTTTATGGAATAAAGCAGGAGCAAGCTTGCAATATTCTACATGGCCCTCAAGTTATGGAAATTAAGGCTTTTAACAAATTATTTATTGTCTTTTTCTGAGGGGAAAATCAGTCTGGACCATCTTGATATGGCCAGGATATTTAGTTATATAGTATCTAAAATTGTGAAGTAAAGCCTTAACTTTCCTGAAAAGGGGAAATTAAGATCTAATTAACTACTTTGAAAGAGATAATACTTATAAAAAAAAAAGAGTTTCACATTTGCAGCAAATATTTTGTTCTGCTTATAACTTGTCATCCTAACTGACAAAGTGAAATGTATGCTCATAGTGCTTACTGTACTGAAACTGCCTCATCTTTCTTTTAACTAATCCAAGTGAAAATGAATGGAATCGATTAATTTTAGTACAGCTTCTTCAATCTCTTTTGCAGAATAAGTGCTGTAAACTTGCCATAAAAGATTAGGCAAATCTCATGCAGAAAATATTTTAACTGATCTAATCATCATAAGCATTCTCCAACCCAAAAAATAAATTGGCAGTTGTGCAGTGGTGCATATACGCAAAAAAAACTTCTATCCCAGTCCTTGGTAACTTACTGGCTTTTGATCATCTTTACACTGCAAATTTCAACTATTTACGGTAGTAAAATAGTCCTCCAAAAACAGTTTGAGGACTACTACTGCAGTAGTAGTCCTCCAAAAACTAAAGGAAAACACAGCTGGGATATAAGCTGTTTAGCAATAAATTCCACAATGCTAGTTCATATAAAATGAGTGTTGTGGGGAACATGACCCTGCTACTTATTTGTAGTAAGCCTGTCTAAACAATTAAGTAAAGAAGAAAAAAATATATTCACAACACGGTAAGCATTTTTCTTCTGTATAGTTCATAAGCGAGAACAAAGTCGCATATGGGACCACACTGATTTTCGGTGAAGCTAGTTCTGAGCTTTGGTGGTTTTTCAAAAGCAACAGTTTTGATAGTTATGCTGCCACTTTAAGCAAAATGGAAGTGCCTTGAAATTGTGATCAGCTTTTGCTTAGGTCCTTCCAGCCTCTTAATTTTGGATAAACTTGCCCTTTAGGTCCTTGTACCTTTCCCTATCCTCCTTGCCAACAAAGACTATAACTCACGGTCAATACATGTCTTCGGCTTGCTTAGTAGTATACAGCAGGATAGTTTCACCAGTCTTTTTCCACATAATTAGTTTGTATTCTAGTAGTTCTACCACTCTGTTAAATACAGAATAGATGGGACATACAAGAAAAAGGGTTTATACATAGAGTAATGGTCTTTTCCCAAGGAGGTAAATTGGATTAAACATGTATACTGTCAGTCTCTTAGAAATGCATATGTATAATACTGTACAGTTCTGCATACACAAAATATTAGAAGTTCTTCTTTCTGAAGTCTCTTTAAGTCTATTGTCAAACTTCTAAAACTTTGATAGCAGTACTCGTGATTAAGTGGAGTTGTTTATATACTGATGAATCCTGTATTTGCTTTTGTTTTCCATAGTTCTTTGTAGTTACGTACCAGAGATGAGGAAACAAATAATGCTGCTATTAACTACGTGCTTTTTTTTATTCTTTCTAGCTGAAGATCCATCTGAAAACTATGTGAAGCTGAGAGACTTTGTTCTTGTAAAGCTCTGTCAAGATTTGCTTTGCTTTTCCCCGGGAAAGCTAATGCAAGGTTTCAGTCAAGAAATGGTGATAGAAGCTCAACAGAAACTGAAAATAAATAAGGTATTAAATCAGAACAGTTGTAGTTGGACATATTTTTGCCAGCTAGTAGAATAACAATTTAAACATAGAGGTGGAAACTTGGAATTTACACACTGCCTTATTTCAACAGATTTTTAGGATGTATCTGGAAGGGAGACACCTAGCTTACATAAACGGGTTTTTCTACCTACTAATTCTGTTGATGTAGTAGAATTTGACATGGTTTCTATTTCTTTCAAGTATATTTATACAAATAACAAGTGTTTTGGGAATGCAGAACACTAAAGTAGCAAACAACTAAGTAGCTACTAAGGCAGCTCTGAACTCTTGGAGAACTAAACAGTTAAACTGAACAACTAAATTTGCTGATAATCTCAGTAAATGATTAAACTCATTAGTGAGTATGGTAGTGAAAGGCAGAGTTGCTGAATTAAAAAATGTATTTGAAGTGGCTTAATGAAAACTTTGTGGCTTGGGGTTGTAAAGCCATATTCACATGTGTTTATGAAAATGATATAGCTTGTGTAAGGAAACTACATCTGCAGCCTTCTATGTCTGATATCTTAAACCTGAAAGGATAAATAAGTTCTTTTTTTAACAGTATCTGAACATGTGCTAGTGTAGCAAACAAATCATCTTATTTTTCTTCTGTTGCTCAGCAAAAGAGTACTTGGTCTTAAATTCTGTTTTCATACAGATGCAACAGTTAATATAGTAGCAACATGATTTTTCTTCCCAGATGTGATACTAGCTGATCCTGCTTCCCAAAGCATGTCAGTTTTTCTGTTTATGAATTCTTTCATTTCTTTACCTAGAAAAAAAAAACTTTACATATTGGTGTTTCATTCTCATATTTAGAACTTCCAGGTGGCCTGGTGAAGGGCAGTAGGTATATGGAGATTATTCAAATTAGCAAAGTAGATACTGTTTAGTAAATTATTGCTTAGTGACACCCTAGGGCCAGTCCTTCAGTTCTTTTGAAGTATTTTTGGGCTCTGGCTTCTGGATTTTCTTCTGCTCCTTTACAGCAGGTCCTTGGAGCACCTTTACAGCTGGTGCAACACTGAGAGATCAGACACTGGCTGCATGGAGGAAAATGTTTCCGAAGTAAAAAGAATGTTTATTCATTTAACCCACCAGATAGGAGGATAGGTTTGACAGTTTGACATGCCTCTCACTGTCTTCTGATAAACTGAGGAACTACTCTAGTATTCCAGTATTTCTCTACTTTTGAGTTCTATTGAGCGACCTCTTTATTCAGACATGGTTTTTATCCTTCTTTCTGTTCATTAGCAACACACAAGACGAGTCTATGAAATTCTCCGATTGCGTGCAACAGATATGGGTGATGCAGAACAGTCCAGAAGCTATCGATTGGATGTTAAAAGAAGACTGATTGGCCCTTATAAGGTGTATATGACTTAAGTATCATTTACTACTTATTTCAAGGCTAATTATACTTGATTTTACTTTCATTTCCATAAATGTAGTTGATGCCAATTATGTTGCCAATCAACTATTAGTTATGCAGTGTTCAACTGACACATACACAGATGCAGAGAACATTCATACATAGCAGTGCTGAAGATTCTGTGGTTGGCTCCTGACTGTTTCCCGCCCAATTCCAACAGGAAGTTACTACTGAGCTTATGTTTTCTAGCTACAGGTGGCATTAGGCCCAGGTAGGCCTACAGGGAAAAGATATCAATTTCTTGAAAAGGTTAAAAATACCTTCAAATGTTTGGCTTGTCTATTATTATTATTCTATTAAGAGAAGAAAATGCTGTAAAAAGTTTACACTGCAGACTAGGCATAGTTTAGATTCCTGTTTTACTTGTTAGCTAGGTCTTTACAAAACAGCTTGCTAGAAATAATCTAGCCATGTCAATATAGAACTCCATGCAGATGGAATATAAAATAATTTCAGCAGTAACGTCTAAGCAAGTACTAAACTTAGTGCAAAGTCATTTTCTTAGTTCCTATTAAGAATGCTTCTCAGGATCTTCTTCAGTACAATTGGTCTATGTTGCATAAACTGACCTTTTGAGATACAGATTTAAAAAAAAAATCCTAGTTGCTAATGGCATCAGTCAAAAGACTACAAATAAATCTAGGTTTTGTTGCTGTAACTAGCATGTTAGCTACTCTTCAATTAAGTACTTGCTAAGCAAACCAAAACCCTGTTGGAAAAGTTTCACAAAGTATGAGAAGTACCTTGATTAGCTTGCAAGCCTTCCTAAAGCAGCACTTACCCTGTTGTACCAAAATAGCATAACTTTGATTGTACTCATGTTGGACTGGGGGGGGGGGGGGCTGGGTCTGTTAGCAGAAATGAGAACCCAGCACTGTATTAAATACATGCCTGATGTGGAGATAATACCATGTCATACTGAGTGGCAGGACCTTAATCAAAACACTTTCTATACTCTTTCATGAGTATCTTGTCTCATTTGCTAGATTTCACTCAGTGTCCACTACAAATAAGGCCATGATTTTTCAGCTAACAGGGCTGTTACATTCACTCAGCCCTGAGGCCCTGTGGGGGAAATCCAAAATTCTGTATGCAGCTTCAATTCTAATGCTTCTAGCAATTGTTTCTACTTTAGTCTTTGCATACAATAAATGGATTAATAATGAATGGATTTTGTATTGTCAGATATGCAATATTGCTACTTCAGAATATTGCATTTTTAATTTTTCAGTTATTTCAGTGAGGATTCAAAAGAATCCTTAAAGCAGCCAACACCCTTTCCTTCATTTTAAGTTTCATGTTTTGAAATACAAACATCTTGTTTAAGGTAGTTCTACCTAGTAAACAGCTTACTCATGCACTTGTTTTAAATGTTTCCAATAAACTTTAAGCATGGTGCTGAGAACTTTTCAGAACTCCAATTAAACTAACTTTTAATATATATAGTAATGTGGGGGGCAAATTTTAATAAAGAATTAGGACTATTACTGCATACTCTAATGCTAGTATTATTTTTTTATATAAAGTACATGATAGCTAAATTTGAACACTGCTGTACAGATGTAGAATAACTCTAAATTGCCACTACCTTAATTTAGTAAAAGTGGTATTGTACCTTACAGCTATTTCCTGGCTAACAGTAGCAGAAATAAAACTGTATGCAGAAACCCCAATGAAAAAAACTAACATGTCTATTCCCCTTGAAGACTTCACATTAGCAAGGAGGCTGTTGCTAAAAATACTGAGCTTTTATGTATATGACACCACTAGGTTGGTGGGCATCACTCTAAGGTAGTTCAGAGAGTGAGCAGCTTGTGAAATTTCAGTTTCACCGCGGCTTCTCAGTTTCTGAAGAACTCTGCTTTTTATGCTCATTAGTGGGCTGTGCTGCTAGATGTGTCTCCTTGATCACGTCTTTCTTCTTCATGTCATCCCTTTTGGAAGTGAACACCACTGCTGTGCTGCTTTTATTCATCATAATACTTTGGGTTTACTACTTGAACAAAATATACTTTTCTGCCCAGACTAATAATTTGCTTCCAAAGAATCCTCTTGAAACTGCCTGGGTAAAATGTCACTGATTGCATGTTTCAGAATGTTGTGTACCTGGATATGCTGGTAGTATTTTTGAAAAGTGGATATTGAAACAACTGGTTGCCCGAAACATGTAGAGCAGGTTTGCTCTTTACCTGGAATCTGGAACTTGGAGATGACCTAACACTACAATATCAGATACGATGGGCATTTAAAAGCTGACACCTTTTTTTTCCCAGCTAATATTTATAATGTTAACAGATATTCCTGTTAATTAAGTAGACTGAATTAATTCTAGAATAAGGAGGTTTTCGTTTTTCTGCTGACAGAAGCTTGGTCAGAAGATACTCCTCTAATTTTCATTTGGGCAACCCATCACATGTTCTGAGTATCTTTTTCTGATCTTACTCATTTACATCTATTGTGGTCTCCACTCCTTCCTCCTGACCCTCAGCATCAATCATAGAAAGAAAACATTCTCCTTTGAGGGATAAGTGTAAAGTTAAATAGAGTACAGAAGGGCTTTGATTTTGAGAATGATGGTAGAAATAGAATTGTTTAGGAAAATTTTCTTGTTTTAACAAATTCTTTGATTCCATAGGCCTTGCAAAGACTTATTGATAAGATGCCAGGCATATATAATGCATATATTTATTGTTTTAATGAAATGTTGAATGACATTCTGCTTTTACAAAGCAAGGGAAGACTGAAGAATGTGAAGTAACTAAGGAACTGAGCAGTTCAGAAATAGGTATCAGCTGTATAAAAAAATATATCTGGGGAAAGGAAAAACACCTCCAAATGTTTCTGTATTTAAGAAAAAGGTAAAAATATCACATACGTGACACAGCAAGGGGAACTCCTCATCCTGCTGTACAAATATGTTTATGCTTGTAAGTAATCTTATTGCATTTCAGTGCTGTTACTGCTAATCCCTGGTAACTTTTTAATAATTTGTAACAATTCCTGAAATGTTTTCTGTGTACAGGAGGCTTAAAATTAATTTTTCATAGTCAATTATGGGAAAATTAGTTGGCTGAACAGCCACATAATGGGACAACAGTGTGATTAATGTCAGCATACAACTAAATATCCTGGTCTATTTTCTACAGTCTAGTTTTTCATGCCATACATATTCAGTAGTAGAATTGGACCATTAGACCTAATCTGTTTGGTTAAGGAAAAACTTCGAAAGCATTTTTCAGTTCACTGGTTCATTGGTAATACAGAAACTACGAGGCTTTAACACAAACGATGTCCCAATCAAACACTGTTACTGTTTTTCTTGGGATTAGAGACATCTTACAGAACCAGCTACTGAAATCGAATAGATGAATGAAATACCGTATTATCGATGATTATTGGTTGTGTTCAAACTACTATTTGTTTGATTGCTTAGAAAAAGCAGAGAGAACTTGCCAAGATGAGAAGGTGTCTAAGACCAGAGGAGCTGACGAATCAGTTGAACCAAATAGACCTAAACATGCAACATGAACAGTTAGAAGAGAGCTTCCAACAACTTGTTTCAGATTACCGAAGAGTCCTAGAACGACTTGCACAAGCATGAGGATCCTGCTTGTACAGGAAACTTGAAAATTTCTATTTTACAGTGTTGTAAAGCACATCCTTAATTGCCACTTAACTGCAAAAAATCTCATGTGACGTTTTAATCACATTAAAGGTGACTTGTGTTTCTGTGCATTTTGAATATTTTCTATTTTTGTGTTGTAGATTTTTAAATGTTGTACTTCAGGTTTGGGGGCACTTATTGCTGAAATAAACAATGTAGATTATCAGATACAGATCACTTCAATTGTATGAATTTTCTTTTACCCTTCTGTTTTGCCTCAAGACTTAATAGATGTCTGAATAACCAAGTTAATACATCAATCTAAGCAATATAAATATTGCATCTGTTAAATTTCTCCTAACGTGATCCTCCTCAGGCTGTTCTACTTGGATCCTATTGTACTGTGTAGGGCCTGTGCACTCTTTAGTTTAATGTCCTATGAGCAGGTTACAAGACTGATTCTGTGGTCTGGCTGGCATGCTGCCTGACTGAGTGCAGGCTCTTTATTCGTTCTTAAAAGTGAATCCTGCTCCCATAAGCTATCAGACCCATTCTGCTTAAGCCTCTAAAGGATCTTGAGCATATTCTTTTTTAAAGCCCCAGGTTTGCAGGTTCAAGATTTTGGCAAAATACCTCGCAGCTGGGGAAACAGCCAAGACTTTGTAAGGACTCCAAATGCACTTCTACTGTAGTGTAAGCAACATACAAATCTGTAGGAAACAAGTGCCTTTATATAGTTCCTTGACTCTATTCTGCTATCCATTACTTCTCAGGCTTGAGGTCCTGTCTCTCAGGACCTCTCCCTCAAAGTATCTTTTCTTGTAGTTCAGACTTTAGAACTGATTTGTCTTGGCTTGTAACCAAGAGGACTTAACCTGAATAAGGATCATTGGAATTTATTAACTAGGTTTCATGGTCCTAATGAGATGCAGGTCCAGCTTTCAAAACTGGACTTTGTAGGCTGACAGTTCTCTACTACCACCTGATATGATGGGGAGAAAAAGTGTAATGTTCCAACTGTTTAAAACCTCCTGTTGACTTCTTTGTATTTTCTATTAAACCCTTTTTAGCAATTTTAATTCTTCTGGTTAGGATCTCTTGTCTGTATGATATGTTGTTCATCTACTGTAGTATCCAAATCTTTTATACTTACTGTTAATAACAATTCTAAAAGACTTCTCCTAATTGTAGTAGTAAGCCTGAAGGTAAGTTGTGGGATTTGGGGGGCTGGGGTGGGGTTTTTTTGGTTGGTTGGTTTTGGTTTCTTATCAAACATGTTCAAGTGTTGGTGATAAGCCAGAAGAGGGAAAGCTGAACTGAAGAACTGTGCTTTTATTTGGTTTCTGCATAGAGGTCCAGGACACTTCCCAGGAAGTTGACACTAACACTGCCTGAGCTTTTGAATTACTAAGGCAGAAGCCACTCACAAAGAAACTTAAACTATAGGACTAAGAAAAAACACTGCCTGATGGGCTCTTTGCCCACTTAAATTGAACATCGTTTCCCTTTTCATAAGTCTCACTTTTCTTGGGGCAGGGGAGAGCATAGAAAGGCAGAAGAGCGGCGTATCTGTTCCTTTCATCCATCTAGTACCAAATGTGGGAACGGAAAGGAGGTTTGTCTATGACCCCCAGGTTATATGGAGGTCCCAAAAGGGCTGAGAGATGTCATGAAATGTATGCCTGGTGCTAGAGGTAGTGACGGTTGTCGTATTCAGTTGACGGTGCAGGATGGATATGAACGAAACTGCTGAGCCAAAAGGACATAATCGCTTTTCCTCAGATGAATAGTGAAACTTATCTCACACAGTAATTATGGCAGATTAATCTTTTCCTAATCTATTGGAATTTTTTTTTTCCTTTTTATGTTGATAGTGTTTAAAGAGGTGAGCTGGTGCCTCCAGTTCCCTTAGTGGTGAAGGTGCAGTCTTAGGGTGAGCATGGTTTCTCATTCCAGTGTGGGCTGGGAACATTCTAAGCTGTTGGGATGTGCCCATGGACAGCAAAACTTATGACCTGGTTTACAGGAACTATCTTGCTGCTAATTCTTGGCACCAAAGATATGAATAACAACCTCTTGGAGATCTAGAAACTTGAATCCTGCCATCCTGTAGCAAATTACGTTTTCTGCAGCACTGCTGCCAGGAAAGACCATGTGAGTACTCCCTAATCCATTACAGTTAATTAAGCCAATTATCTGAAACAACCTTCATCAGTAAATTAAACTAGCTCTGCTGACTTTGTCTGAAGTGGTCTAAGAAGTGTCTGGACTATCCTTTCCCTTGGCAGACAGGAAGAGGCAACAAACTCTTGTATAGCAGCTAGAGAACAGCGCTACTTCCACTGACGCTACTGCTGGGGGAGCGCGTGCTGGCGTAGTTCTGAGTCTGTTTGAACTAACATCTCGGAGATTTGAGCGTTAATGGTAAGGTTGACTAAACGCTCAGGTTTCGGTGGATACTACTAGACAAACTACTAGCTTTGACTTGCCGGTCCAGATATTTTGTTCCATGGTTTTTAACAGGGTAACAAAATTCACCTACAAGTAAGCCACAGGATTCTTGTCTCTAAAGTACATGCAGCAGCAACTCCAGCTATTCAGTGAGTCACATTTATGAAATAAAGTTTAATACTGCTTATAAAAGTGTAGTAAGTTTTGTGTAACTCCTGCTTATATTTCTCTCTGGAGAAGAGGAGGCTGAGAGGAGACCTTACCGCTCTCTACAACTACCTGAAAGGGGGTTGTGGCAACGAGGGTGTTGGTCTCTTCTCCCAAGTAAGTAGCTATAGGACGAGAGGAAATGGCCTCAAGTTGCGCCAGGGGAGGTTTAGATTGCATATTAGGAAAAATTTCTTCACCAAGAGAGTGGTCAGGCATTGGAACAGGCTGCCCAGGGAGGTGGTGGAGTCGCCATCTCTGGAGGTGTTGAAGAAACGTGTGGATGTGGCACATCAGGACATGGTTTAGGGGACACGGTGGCGCTGGATTAATGGTTGGACTTGATGATCTTGAAGGTCCTTTCCAACCTAGTGATTCTGTGATAATTACAAACAAGGACCTCCTACTATATTTAAACAAATGTTTATCAAAGTGGTATAGAAAATAGCATAACTATCACTAGTATTGTCCGATTTTTGCATGCTGAAAGAGGACCTGTGAACTAGCAAGAGCTGTCTGTATAGAATTGTAGTTAGATACTGGGGGGATCCCATTTTGTGGATTTGTGAGCTGACAAACACTGAGGCTTCGTAGCAACTTTTCAACTCTAGACGTTAGGAGTGTAGGAATTGGATAACTGCAGCTGAAGGCTGTTAGAGCCCTCTTCTATTCTGGGCACAATATGACACTAAAGTAATCCTGGGTAAAAATTATTTTTGTTCAAATGTAATGTTATCCTAGGTTTCTTATCTTAAGCTGCAATTGTTCTTTTGAGTTACTGCATACTAGCAGGAAATTAGAGCAAACTCTAATAAGAGGTTTAATGTGATTTAATTCATGATTTTTTCTGCACTTTTATTAAATCCAGATTCTTCAGTCACTTCACTCAAACATCAAGTAAAACTTTGCACAACATAGTGATACAGCTGAGTTTTGTGCATTTGAATATTCTTTTCAGAATGTACATAAGAGCTGTAAGTATATTTAGATTTTTTCATTGTAGATGCTGCTGGCACCAGGCTGCTGGTATGCCCTTCCATCACTTAAAAATCCAGTCACAGCAACAGTAAACCTACTTTAAGAATATTCAGTGGAGTATCTAAAACAGTGAATTTAGTTCACCTGGTAGAGACAGATTTTCTTTTCCGTGCAAAGCTTATTGTCACTGATGCTAAACCAAAATTTTGTCCTAAGAGGTAAATCAAGCTCTGAAAAACGTTTATGTTTAGAAACCTGGGTCAAACTGGTTTTTGAAACATAAAAGTTAGCTACTGCAGATACTAGGAAACAACTTCTAGCTCAACAACTAATAACACGAAGAAATACAACAGAAAAGCTATAGTTTCAGAATTGAGAAAGCAAGCTGCCTGAAGCTGCAGGATTTGAAGGACGCTTTAACTGCTGTGGTGGGGGGAATAAAGGTCTATCTAGCTGAAGCAGGATCTTGGGCAGTAAATGTCCGTGCCTCCTATGAACAAACACACAAAGCTGCTGTGTGGCAGTTTAGGCAATTCAAGACTGACCTATTGTCTCTCTCTGCAGTGCCAGCAGGAGGGTAAGCAGCCCGTAATGTCTATACGAAGGATTTACGTCTGCTTATATAGATCATTTTTTTCAACTCCTTTTTGTCTCTCAGTGAGACTTTGTTGCTCTTTAAGCTTTTCCTTTATCATATTCTGTGACTGTCAGGCACTAGAAGGCTTGAAAACCTTAGGTTGTATATTTTGCCATTTTACCTTTTCTCACAGTGTCAGTTCTGACCTGATTTCATCAGTACCAAACTGTTAGAGCTAGAAATACCTGTTATATTTGTAAGCCTATCACCTAAAAGCTTGGAATCTCAGCTTTCAAACTGAAAAATATTATTCTGTAATGCTACTGCTTTGTGAAACATTGCTTGCTAGGATAACTTGAAGTTGACAAAAAGACAGCATGGTAAAATATTAAAATCTGTATCTCATAAGCACGTTATCTGCTGCAGATGCTTCAGTTTTCTCACAAAACACTACCTCAAAGTCATGGGGAACATTTTTTTCCCCATGCCATCAGTATTTTCACCCATTTTACACTGCTAGTTCTTTCTCCGATGATCAGAAAGATTTCAGTCAAACCCTGAGTTCTATCTATGAAAACGCTTAATTTACAAAAGGCTGTTAACCACCCCAATGGCAGTATTTGGAATTGTGAGGCTAAAAATTTCAGGCAACCAGTTAAAATGGAAGGCTATTACACAAAGCAACACAAACAGATGCGAGCTCCGCTCAGGCAGGTCATGCTCTCTGCCTTCATACTGGCTTATATCTGCGGAGGAAAAATTGTAGGAATGGGCTTGCCTCCCTCTTTTTTAGAATGTAAAAATAATGCAAATACCAGTTTCTACTCAAACTACTAATTCAAATATATGCTTGCTCGGTTCTCTGTTCCTTGCGCCAAAGCCCTCAGTAACAGGCTTTGCAAGAAACGAGACTACGGATTCTGTATCTGAGCTTCCTTTTGGACCTATAATGATTCAAGCAAGTGTAAAACGGATCATTAATCTAACAATTTCCAGATTTCCATGTTCAAAGTATTTTTATTTCTCCAAACTAGAGAAGCAAAGAGAAAAGGGGGGAAAAAAGGTCCTCCTTCAGTTCTTCAAAGCTCATTTCAGATATAAGCCTCCCAACCAAATTGAAGGAATCTCGGGTAATGACATGATGAAGACAAAGCCTTGGGAAAAGTGTCGGAATCCCTTCTTTGCCATTGCAAAAAAATCTCTATAGCAAGAGTAGTACTGTGTGCTGTTTATTTCTAAGAGTAGCACTAGCTTCTTTCTTTACTAAATAAACATGTAACGTTGTAAACATTCCTTGTATAGGAAGTAGTGCTCCATTTACAGTTGTTGCACAGTTTGAGCTGAAGAGATAAAAAGTAAAGGAAATCTAGATCAATGGGAAGAGCTTGACATCCCCTTTTTGGTTCCAAATAGTACAGCAATAAGGGAGGTGTTCCACGTTCAATAGCTGCTATTTTTAGATGCTTGTCAGTCTTCCAGCTAAGCCTTCCTCAGAGCTGTATGGGATGGTCATGTTTTTAAAACTTTGTTTAATGGAAAAGATAAAATCTTTGCCTGGAATTAGTTCGATATGGTAGGGGACCATGAATACATCATTTTGCTTTCCCTAGTGCTGTGATGTAACAGTTCGGTGTAGCTTTCTCTGATTATATATATTCGGTATCACTGACAGAGGAGGTTTTTGGTTTTTTGCAAGTTCAGGACTCCAGACTGTCTCACCATGGATGAGAGGAGCATCAGTGCTGAAAAAGGGACATCTTTTGAGCAGGACCCGAAGAGCACCAGCCGCATCAGAAAAAAACTGCTGTGGAACTAAATAATCTTTTAAGACAATCTTAGACAGGAAAGTCTAAGCACTCTAAGCCTAACCCCAGAAGTATCCAGCTGCTATACTTAAACTAGAAGCATATTTGTATATTGTTCTGTATAAGATTTCATGTATACATAAGGCATAACTCAGTTGGTTTATAGACTGTTACAGGCTGCTTTCAGACCTGCATTTAAAAGCCTAGCTTTCTGTCTTCCTCAGCACGTCTTTTGCTTATTTTAATATCTCCCTGCGCAACATCTTGGGAGGAAATGAAGTTGAGATTCTACATTTAGAACATGCCGACTTCAACAGCACACAGCCAGTCTCGGTGAGATGGGATGTGCAAGACTCTCCTTGAGGAACGTAACATACAGATGTGTTTTAAAAAAAAAGTGATTTCTCCAAAGCTGCCTCCCGACCTGAAGCTTAGGACAGCTTGAGACATCACTGTCCATCTTAAACATGTCAGAGGAGTTGCCAAGTGCAAAGAAAAGACAACTATATACATGATGAAAAAGTGACGTATTTTCTTTTGGTGACAGAACTTGAGCACAGCAGAGTATGATTTTTCAAGTTTGCCGTGTTAGGTTACGGTGTATCTTTCCTTTTCTGAGATATTCATCCTCCTTTTACTGGTATAAAGCTCATAACAAACCTATATCTGTTATCTATATTTCTTCGTAAAAGGAGAAAACCTGCATCTAAGCATGAATTAGAGACTACTGAATAATGACTTGTTGTTAGGCTTAAGATTCATCAAGAGACTGCAAAAATTACACAGTTGTTCTCTTGGAATGTAATCGATCGTAATTCAATCGATCCCCTCTTGGTTTCTGATATGCAAAAGGAATTGGTCCAGTTTAACTGCCAGCACATACCTACAAGTGTTTGTGAAATAACCTGACACTTAAGGACAAGGTAATTACAAAGGTGGTAGCAGCATAACTAGTATTGTCTCCAGTTCCTGCATTTTGTTACGCCATCAACCAGTTTTCAGGCTGTTACAATTAGGAATTTTGGTCTTACAGCTGCAGACAAAAGCCAAATGTTCACTTTATTTTCTCTAAGAGTGGCCTCTCATTCCACTGAGTAGTAAATACCTATTGACTCAGGCAAGACAGGTGAGACTAGGCTACCTTAGAGCACTTTGTTTCTCTCCTTTAGTGACAGTTCAGGAAACGGTAGTGAATATATATGTCACATGACATATATATATGTCATATAGATGTCTCATCATATATGGCTACTTTTATGTGAAGTGTGCTGTTCTCTTTAGGCACACACAAGCACACCCACTCCAGCACATATGGAGTTACTTATGCCAAGCAACAATAATGTGCGATCGCTTTACACTGTACATTGTTGTCATAGAACCACTAGTTGGGTGTCTGCATTCCTAAAGCCTTGCCAAGATAGAAAATAAGATAAAACCATGCCTGATGAGATTCAAACTCCTGAAAGACCACACTACGTTGTAAAATTAGGAATGAGATGACGACATCCGCATTTCTGTCCTGCAAATGAAATGTGTGCATACCTCTCACCAGTGAGTAGTGGGTAATGATGATCACGAGGTGTAACTGGGCAGCTTAGCAGCAGCTTCATTTATTTCTAGCTCTCTTTTTTGACTGTTAAAATCCTACCATTCTCCCCGCACTGAATAACGACAGTGAAACTTGTCAGTTGGTGCAGAACATGGCTATGAGTGGATTTTTTTTGGAGGCAGTGCAATGTATTGTATTGGTCTTTAAACTACTATGTGGTCTGGATATAAGCTATACGACAGGCTGCCTACTGCACTATGGCAGCTAATTAAGTGATGCACTTTTTCTAGCGATGTCTGTATAGGACCATGGAGAGGAGCACAGCACATTTTTTTGATGGGAAAACTCTTGGAATTTGCTCCTTAAAGGCAAAAGTACTTTCAGTGAAACTTTAAAGTTCATACATTTTTCAGACTTTTTCCAGAGCGTGGGGTAAATAACATCAGCATTCCCATCTGCCTTGGGCTTTGAGTCTATTCTTGTCAACTAAATTATAATATTTGTAGATGTGAAGTTAAAAACTACTAACAGCTATACCAGGAGATAAATAAATCTGGAGATAAACAGTCAGCCTCTGTTCTCATTTGAAAATTTGCTTACTTACCCCACAGGTTACCACTGTGTGTGTACATGTGCATGCCTGTAAGGACACAAAGATCATTACATGTATGTGAGGATATAAGAAAGGATACTTGTATTATTTCAACATTTCGGTGTCTTCCCTCTACTCTTGCAACCACTACCCTAATGCATTCTACTTGTTCTTTCAGTTGCTGATTTGATTCCTTTAGATTTAGTATTTGCCTGCCAGCTGTTGCATTTATGTCCTGTAACAGCATTTCTCAAACTCTGATTAGCCGTGAGAACATAATTTCAAAACAACTGGCAAATGTGTTTAAAAAAAAAAACAGTTCATACAAGCAAGCCAAATGCAGCCAATGAAACAAAACAGTGGAAAATAAAAATTATAAATGGACATTAGAAGTTTAGTCTGATGTTTATTTGACTGCAAATGAAACCTAGCACACCAACACTGTGTAAAATTGTGGTATTTCTTTAAGGAAAGGTGATACCTGTACCCAAAATGGTTGGAAAGGTGCTGCTCTGCTTAAAAGTTTTCTCTTTTAGATCTTTCCTAAATTCATGCAGTTTGGCTGTGTAGATGAAATAATGAGTTTCACTATAAAAATATTCTAGTTTTAGGGTTCAAACTTTATCTTTCAGATTCTGCGTAGGCCTTTACAACAAATATGACAGCAAAAACTTAGTTCATAAAGACTAGCTCATCTTTTTATTCACAAAAGTACAAAAAAAAAAAAATTTAAAAAGGGGGGAATAAACGGAGGTAGCTCCAGCACTCATGGAATAGTACGGTTGCAAATCTTCCGAGACGGGGTCCCACTGTGGGAAGTGCTGTCTCTCCGCCACGTCTCTGGTGGAGAGAGTACAGGCTGCAAGCCTGCTAAGCAGGTTATAAACTTGAGCAGGATGGAAACTATACAGAAGGGCACTTCGGCAGTACTTCAGGGGAACACCAACAAGCTGAAGGCCGCCCAGCATCCCACCCAAGGACAGGCCGAGGCT